>NW_013669256.1:72683-80498 GCF_000517525.1 Limulus polyphemus
CACACACACACACACACACACACACACATATATATATAAAGCAAAGTTTTTCAGTTTTATACACACACACACACATATATATATAAAGCAAAATTTCTCAGTTTTATACACATACACACACATACATATATAAAGCAAAGTTTTCAGTTTTATACACACACATATATATATAAAGCAAAGTTTTTCAGTTTTATACACACACACACACATATATATATAAAGCAAAATTTCTCAGTTTTATACACATACACACACATACATATATAAAGCAAAGTTTTCAGTTTTATACACACACATATATATATAAAGCAAAATTTCTCAGTTTTATACACATACATATATAAAGCAAAGTTTTTAGTTTTATACACACACATATGTATATAAAGCAAAGTTTTTCAGTTTTATACACACACACACACACTTCACATATAAACGTATATATTTAAGAGGGGGAGCAGTACATTTGCGGCCAAATTAGCATCTTTATTGCAACAGTACTTCTTTAAATACATGAATTCTAGAATAATACAAAAGAATTCTACTGGCAGACACCTAAATCTGTAAGTCAACTTGTCTTAGGCCTAACATTAGTTAAGCCTTTATTAAGTACGGCCTATGTTCGACAAAAAAATACATCAACACTGCAACTTGTGTACGTTTAAATTCTAAGGCCTAACGTTAGACCTTTTTTAGAAGCTTTAATAAGGTTTTAATATGTTGTTGTACAAAATGTCTACTAAGGTATATTATTAAAAATGAACTGATGAGCAAACTAGAGAGTTAATTAATACTTGATGAACCAAGCCTTTAGTACCTCTCCCCTCCAAACATCATAAATAAAAAACTTGCAGGCCAAGCAGTGATAGGCTAACTGAATCCTAGACACAAACGTAGTTCCATTTCAAAATGGTTTTGTATGTAAAAATAGGATTATGTGTGTGTATATGTGACTGCTAGGTGGAACTGTATTTTGAACACGGACTAATAGTGCGATCATACATAAGTGAAGCTAGTAAAAATATACGGGTTAATATTATCCCATGAACTGGACATCGCACGAAAAAAGTTTATGTTAATTAAAACTTCTGACAATGGAAAAAAAATTAACATACTGTGAGTAATGAAACAACGTAACAAAGGTTATTACCTAGGGTTCAGTAAGAGTGCAAACAAAATATCAATTCCTAAGAGGGAGGAAGAGGTCAACGCCGAACTTGACCCTCCCTGGTCCAAAACATGGACCGAATCTCGATGAAGAAGATGAAAGATTATAATAGACGGATAAGACGGGGTAACTCGTCATTTGAATGACGATGGAACGTAAAGTTTATCTAAGTCGGTACATTACCCTCAAGAAACACAAAAATACCGTAATACGGTATTCTACTGATTACTGTTGAAGTTGTATGTTACGTGTTCCATTCTTAGATAATTTGTTTGTTTGTTTGTTAAACGTTTCGCGCAAAACTACACGAGGGCTATCTGCGCTAGCCGTCCCCAATTAAGCAGTGTAAGAGTAGAGGGAAGGCAGCTAGTCATCATCACCCACAGCCAACTCTTGGGCTACTCTTTTACCAACGAATAGTGGGATTGGCCGTCACGTTATAACGCCCCCACGGCTGAAAGGGCGAGCATGTTTGGTGGGACGGAGATTCAAACCTGCGACCCACAGATTGCGAGTCGAGCACCCTAACCACCTGGCCATGCCGGGCCTCTTAGATAATGAAGCTGTATTATTGCGTTATATTTTAAGTATTTAATATACACTTATGTTTAAAGCAGACAGACGCTAAGTAGCGTTCCTGTTTTAATATGGGTTGATAAACAAATTACAAAAGCTCAGTATATTCCAAACAAATGTTATTTAGATATTTAACTTGCATATGCCATTGTATTTCTTATTATTTTGTACCTTAGCAAAATTAGAATAATAATATATATATATATATAAAGCTCGAAGGAGAGACCTTAATAATTAATATTTAAACCATTTTTATTTGTAGTGTAACTAAAGGCATGAAGATATATATACCTAACTTTTTAAATGTCACTTCCGTTGTTCAGGTAGCCGCTTGTAGGAAACCATATTGTAAAACAATTGAAGACACTTGTATAAAACAGTTTGAATATGATATTTCATACGATGGCCTTTAAACCATAGGTAAGTACCGTGTAGCGTGACTATGATGTTTTCGTAACACACCCACCACTGAGTATCTTGTTTTATATCCATAGGTAAGTACCGTGTAGCGTGACTATGATGTTTTCGTAACACACCCACCACTGAGTATCTTGTTTTATATCCATAGGTAAGTACCGTGTAGCGTGACTACGATGTTTTCGTAACACATCCACCACTGAGTATCTTGTTTTATATCCATAGCTAAGTACCGCGTAGCGTGACTATGATGTTTTCGTAACACACACCCACCACTGAGTATATTGTTTTATATCCATAGGTAAGTACCGTGTAGCGTGATTATGATGTTTTCGTAACACACCCACCACTGAGTATCTTGTTTTATATCCATAGGTAAGTACTGTGTAGCGTGACTACGATGTTTTAATAACACACCCACAACTGAGTATATTGTTTTATATCCATAGGTAAGTACCGTGTAGCGTGATTATGATGTTTTCGTAACACACCCACCACTGTGTATATTGTTTTATACCCATAAGTAAGTACCATGTAGCGTGACTACGATGTTTTAGTAACACACCCACCACTGAGTATGTTGTTTTCCCGAAAGGGGGTCGAATACTGCCTCGAGAGGTCACCTGTTTTAACCACTCGCACCACTATACAGTAGGGTGTTGTCTGTCAGTCATTTAGTAGACACTAAAATGACGTCATATAAGGGATGTTTAACATTGCATTTTGTACTCTCATAATGTCAGTAAAACGTGCGCACGCCATGAATCACGAGAACAAATTAAGCAATCAATCTGCTACAACATAGCATGACATATGAACTTCAAAAGCAAGAAATAAATTATTTGTTACTCTTAATTTTGGTTGTATTTACACATGAATATGGGCCCCCAGTGGCACAGCAGCATGTCTGCAGATTTACAACACTAGAAGTCGGGTTTCGGTACTCGTGGTGGGCAGAACACAAATAGCTCATTGCGTATCTTTGTGCTTAACTTTAAACAAACAAACAATCATGAATCTTTACACTTTCGGGGACCCTGCAGAAGTACACTTAGTTTTATAACCATAGGTAAGTACCGTGTAGTATGACTATGATGTTTTCATAACACAGCCACAACTGAGTGTGTTGTTTTATAGCCATAGGTAAGTACCGTCCAGTGTGACTATGACGTCACTGTAACACTCTACACACAGTGTATGTTGTCTTCCGCATGATCAAATTGGTTTACAGAGGGTTGAGTACGTTATATCAAAACGATTTTGGATCCTAACCAGGTCGTTATAGTCCATGTTACCATATCTGGTCATGCTCCACCTGACTACCATACATTTTGACAAAAAACCCACAGCGTAAACATTGCAAAAGGCTCGGTCGTTAGGCTGTAATGTCTAAATCACACTACTCCTCCATTCAAAAGAGTATAACCGATGGTAAACTCAGAGTTTCTAGAATAACGAGCCAGATTCGAATACGTGCGATACCGCGAAATATTGCCCGCACTTTTAGTATTGGTGTATTATAAGAATGACAGTCAAGTCCTTAGCTTGGATAATGGGTAGTAGGATGCTACTTACTGGCTGCCTTCTCTCTGGTCAATAGTTAACAATTAGAAGCAGCGGTAGATAGCCTTATTAGCTTTACCAGAAAAAAATGCAAATACATTCCTGCAGGCTTTCCATATTCCGTCTAGAGTACGAGGCTGATGGTTTTCAATGCCTGTTTGAATAGTCCGACTGCATAGAAATACATAGGCTCTGAATCAAACGATCAAAGGTATGATTGGAACCCTTATCTTACTGAGCTCATACCCTGTTGGCTTCGTTTTCAGACGGAGATCCTTCTTGTTTATTTAAAATACTGTTACGCGAGGCACATGGACAGCTTTTCTCGTTGATCTTTGTGTTCTTGGATTTTTATCTTTTACAAGACGCCGCAATTTGCTTACCACGGTTGAGGTACGACTTGTTATAGGTCTCTTTCTCTCATGGATTGGCCTGGTTCCTAAAATTGATTCATATTTCTTTGTTTTTAATTGTTATTAAATATAAGGGATCTCCCCGTCTTGTAAATTCTAAATTTTTGATCCGAACACAGCTTTGTGATGTGAATGTATGAATATATTACGTCGAAAAAGATATATCCTACCTCTTAGCGATCAATTTTCGGTGGCATCACATACTTCTGTAACGCCAAACAATGTTAAAATGTAGTTCTGATACATTCTTTTCCACCACAGCATTATATCGGCTGTGGTTGTCACGTGACGTCATTTTAATATAACATATACACTGAGTGTCACAGCACAGTGCATATTAATTCCTGAACTTGTCGTCTGAACAACAGAAGTGACTTTTGAAATATCCAGTATATTCGATGTCTTCATCTTTCCTTATTCTATCAGACAGCCACCTAGTGGTGGATCCATCGAGAAACAAGATTCAAAAGCTGTGTAACTCTTATCTGTAGATATAGTCTGTTTGGGAGCGTAATTAACTTTATCATGACGTTAGCAGCAGGTTATTCCGAGTATTCTGTGTATATTATAACAGGTTTGTTTAAAAAAAGTTCCAAAATCTGTGTTATCAGAAAAACCAGAAATAAGTTCACAACGTTTTGAAAAATGTTTAACCTTCGTTATTTTGACATGTAACAAAGTGATACATATTTACTTCTAAAAGTATGATTAATCAAAACTCATACAAATTAATTTTATAGGTAAAAGAAACTAAATTATATAATGATCGTATGAACTAGAGAATACTACACGTACATACAGTTTATGATAAACACTCTTATCAAAAGTGAGTTTCAGATCGTATTCTAAAGTACTTTAAAAAACCAGTCTTGAATCATGTTCGTTAAGGTGTTATTTTAATGTTTACTTTCAGTTTTAGTTTATTTGTAATTAAACACAAAGCTACACAATGGGCTATCTGTGCTCTGCCCAGCACGGGTATCGAAATCCGGATTCTAGCGTTTTAAGTCCGCAGACATGCCGCTGTGCCACTGGGGGGGCTGGTTACTTTCAAATACTGGAAAAACCCCTTAACACGTGCCTGAAAATAACATATTGTTATCTACAACTTGCTTGATTGTCTTGAATTTTCTCACAAAGCTACAAAACGTTTCTCTTTGCATCACTGTCCTTAATTCTGATCTAATAGATTAGAGAGAAAAGGCAGTTTTTGGTTATTTTTCTGCTGCAACGAAACGACAGCCAAGAATTACTGGATGTTAATCCTGTCTGAACTTAAATGGTTAATCGGGTCATAACTTAGTGACAAAATGGTAATAGCAAGCACAACTTTACATACTACACTAACTTCATCAATATTTTCATTAAACAGGTAATAAAATAAGAAACCCCCACATTCATCCAGTTTCGTTGAGAATTATCTTTTATTTATGCCTTTTCTTAGTTCTTAAAAGTATTGGTTTCTACCAGTAAAATACTAGAAACACGGGTTTAGATAGCCAACTTACAACATCATATGAGAAGAAGAACAAGAGTAAATTGCTCCATAAATTATTAGCTTTCGTGCCATAAAATATTGTAATTTAAAAAAACGAAATTTACGTTAAAACTTGTTTATCTGTATTACCATGATAGTTCCTGTTAAGATCTAAATAAGAAATTCAAAACTGTCTTTAACAGTAAATTAAGTCATAGTACATTATTGAGTAACTGACCCCATGTGGCTCAGCGGTAAGTTTCTTGGTTCATAACGCTGAAAAACGGGATTCGATACCCGCAGTGAACACTATGTAGATAGTCGATTGTCTGAGATTTGCGCTTAAAAACAAATAAACAAGGCCCTACTATGTAATATTTCCGCGTATAATCCAATTGTCTTGTTAGTTTGAAAAAAATAATAAAAAAAACAGACAAAAAGCTTTCTAACACCATCTTGTCCTGCTTTATACTTGAGACGCATGTCTTTAATTTAGTTCCTGTTTTTATCTATAAGAAAACATTACTTTTGACATTTATTTTTTACTGTTGCAACCCTTTTTTAAATAATTATTTTCTTGCTTTATTTTCTTACGAGTAACTCGGGATTTGTTTTACTGTAAGAATAGAAAGAGGCTCGGTGTTCTTAAAACGCTAAAATCCGGTATTCGATTCACGGTGGTGGACAGAGCGCAAAAACCCATTGTAAGGCTTTGTGTTAAAACACACAAGCTAAATAAACCCCAGTGATATACTTTATTTTGTAAAGTATGTCCTCCTGCGGATCAGCGGTAAGTTAACTGACTCACAACGCTAAAGTTCGGAATTCGATTCCTTGCGATAAACAGAGTGTAGATAGGCCATTGTGTAGCTTTGCACTAAGGGAACAATAATGACAACTTTGTAAATTGTACAAACCGAGGAATAATATGGCTACATCGTTAACGTATCAAATGAATCAGATATATATGTATATATATAAAGATATAGAACATAATATTTCCATTGTCTTAACAGGTATTCAAAAAGCAGAAAAATAAGAATGGAACTGCATTTTTTCAAGTTGTTAAGCCTTGTGCTAAAGCTATTCCTCGATATTATTATTTTAGTAAGGGGACAAATTTCAAATAACGCTATTCTGTTTATTCAAAAAAATAAATATTGTGAAGAACGCAACTGTTACAATTTACAAAGTTAATTAGTTTAGAAGCGTGGATAGAGTTGAAGATGAGTAGCTATACAGGGTTTCTACTGAACTGATCTCTTTTCTTAAAATTATAAACTTGTCTATATTCCATTAACATGTCGGCTATATACCCAACGTCATTAAGACTAATCTCGTGTAATATGTCAACCTCTAACAATTAGATTCGTATATAAATATAAATTATTTATTGTCGGTCTGCTAATTAAGGAATTCTGCAAATGATCAGTTACGAAAAATTTAGTTTTAATTTAAATAAACAAGTTTTTGTATGCCAGGAAATTTGTACATGTTTCATGAACTATTCTCGCCAAATTCAGGAGAGTAAAACTTGGGCCATGAACAGCATTGTAAAAAAATATTCAACCAAAATAACAGTTTAATTTATTTCTATAGATGCATAGCTATAAGAATCTATGGTGTCCCTGATTTACAGTGTCTTATCTTAATTGCTTATTTGGAAACAGTAGGTCAAAAACGAGTTCCTATTCATATATACTTTTGTAATTTAGTTCAGAAAGAAGCTTGTTAAATTTTCTATTACAAGAATTAGATCATTTCTTAATAATATTCGCTTGCTGTTGCTAATTGTTGGTGCGTATTTCTTCTTGTACGACTATGTTCTCGTCTGGGATTGGTATAGATGACGAAAATGGAATCATCCACTTTTGGTAAGGTCTTCACTGAAATGTTCAGTGGATACTTTTATTCTCCTTATAATATCTATTATTTGTATATAAATGTTGGAGGTATCCCACACTCTACAAAATGTAAAATTC
This sequence comes from Limulus polyphemus, assembly GCF_000517525.1. Taxonomy (NCBI): domain Eukaryota; kingdom Metazoa; phylum Arthropoda; class Merostomata; order Xiphosura; family Limulidae; genus Limulus; species Limulus polyphemus. Next base: position 80,277 of record NW_013669256.1, read on the forward strand.
AAAAATAGCTAAAATGAGATTGAAAAAATGCATCATTTAAAATTTTTTAAATGATGGCACATTTTCTATCCCATTTTAGCTGTTTTTATATCTATATGTTATATATTATATTATCATAATATATATATATATTACATTATATTATAATATAATATTATATATATAATATCTATTATATATCATATATATTATATCATTATATATTATATTTTTTGATTTTAT
>NW_013669256.1:80639-99051 GCF_000517525.1 Limulus polyphemus
ATAATATCTATTATATTATCATATATATTATATCATTATATATTATATTTTTGTATTTATGATTGGGTGTAAATTTTTACTCTTTATCTTCTTATTCGATACACACACACACACACTCTCTCTGAGGCTCGGCATGGCCAGGTGGTTAGGGCACTCGACTCGCAATCTGCTGGTCGCGGGGTCGAATCCCTGTCACACCAAACATGCTTGCCCTTTCAACCGTGGGGGCGTTATAATGTGACGGTCAATCCCACTATTCGTTGGTAAAAGAGTAGCCCAAGAGTTGGCGGTGGGTGGTGATGACTAGCTGCCTTCCCTCTAGTCTTATACAGCTAAATTAGGGACGGCTAGCGCAGATAGCCTTCGTGTAGCTTTGTGCGAAATCCATAACAAACAAACGCTCTCTGAGTGTATACAAGTATATTATATTATGCATCTTGCACATCTTCGTAGCTGGTAAATTAGCGCTCACGGAATGTATGATATTGTTTTCTTTATTCTCATGGTCGAATGACAGCGTAAATGTTCAAAAGGAGCGTAACGTTAGTAATAAGAAGAAAGCCTCTTTCTAATGAGCTCTCTTCCAAAAGAAAACTTGTCGAGTGGGTTCAGTCATATTTTCTATCTTTAAAATTCTCTACCAATGTCTAATGCATATTATACAAGTAAATTTTATCATCAACATCATCACTACTAATATATATACCATATTTACTGTACATTCCCTGATTTACTACACATCATCTGCATACGAAAGCTATGTTTAATAATTTATTTGCTCGGAATTATCTAGACAACGTACTATCTGTGCTCTGGCCACGACTGGGATCGAAACCCCATTTCTAGGGTTATAAATCCGCAGACATACCGATGTGCCACTGTGGTGCATGTAAAAAAGAAATAAATAAAAACTTATGGTTACAAAATTTAAATCTAGTTTTATTAGTATTTTCAGCTGTAAACCCAATAACACAGTGTTTCTATGATAGATAATTAGGATTACTTGCTTAAACTAATAAACAATAGTAGAAACTAAAATATAATTATATGCTGCTATATACAAATATTTATTTCCTGTAAAGACAAACTTTATTTACGGTGGCACAGCGGTATGTCTGCAGACTTACAACGCTAGAAACCAGGTTTCGATACCCGTGGTGGGCAGAGTGCAAATAGCCCATTGTGTAGCTTTGTGTTTAATTACAAACAAACAACCAAGAAATATATTTAATGTGGAAGACACAAAAGTTTTCAAAACCCTTCTGCACAATTCTTCCTTTCGAACTGGTCCAACACTCGAGTAAATAATTACTTTTACATTATCTTTGTTCTATAGATGTTTCTACATTCGGTTGGCCCTGTGGTGGCACTCTGGATTTCGGAGGTGGAAAGCCAGGGTTGAATCCGTGCGATAGTACAAAATACTTCCTGTATTTTAAGATTTAATGTGAAGCTTAGTGGTTTCGTAAGTCTTAAGAACGGCATTGATTTTTGCTTGTTTAATGATAAATTATATAAAAAAACAAAATTTACATGTTTTGTTTGATATAATGGTTAGAAGTAATTAAATGCAACTTACTTTTACACAACCTAATTTCGTTTTACCCAATACCCGACATATTTTAGAACCTTAGTTAGTGTTTACCAAGAACTATATAAATCGTATTAGTAATCTAAGCTAGTTTTTACCCAATGAGTTAGCGTTTACTGGAAAACTGTTATCTCGTACAAATAATATAAGTTTATATTTGCTGAAGAATTTACAAACTTTATAAACAGCCTTATAAATAATTTTAGTTAATATTTACCGAAGAAGTAACAATATATAAAAACTATCTAGGCTATTTTTGGAGAAGAAAATCTAAGTTAAAGTTTATCCGAGAACAAACAGATTTTGTAATGTAAGTTAGTGTGTAATTAATTAAAGAACAATAACAGCAACTTTAACAGCAGACAAACTATAATCTTAATGATTACAAAGTTTCGACTTATAGTATCGGATCATCATCAGGTAAACATTAAGTTAGTGTTTACCCGAGAACTGGTTAATGTCGGGAACCAATGAGGCTGGACGAAAGATTAGAGCTACGAAAGCAAATATAGCTTTGATAGAAAAAAGGAAAAATAATCAAATATTAGTAGCTGTAGTGATAGACATACAAACAAATAGTAGAGCCATTGTATGCATGAGAGGAATGAAGACTGATAACAAGACAAAATAAAGGGGTCTGTGTATTGATTGATTTACCAACGCTCGTGCGTTTAGGCTATAGAATATTAAGATAATGCATGGAACCCCGTACTGGAGTGTATAATCGATAATCAGAAATTACACACAGGTTCTGTTATTAGCTTGCGTGCTGCTTCCCATTTTAACTTATATATATATATATATATATAGTGACCACAACTAAGATAATATATACATAAAAGGATTATTCCTAAACCACATTTGCTAACCACGTTTTCGTTTCCTACATTTTTACACACATCCAAATTCCCCTCTCTTAATCACACGTAGATAACATGGGCATATCCCCCCAAAAAAAAACAACAAAAACTAACAAACAAACAGGGGGGTGTTTCCTTGTAGTTTTAACTCTAGATTACCATGGTTGTCATTTCGAGAGGCATTGCTGTTATGTATGACCCGTTATGTGATGATTTTTATAAACGTGGGCAAACGGAAACGACAGTCTTATTTCGAGATTCCACGCTGTATTTTTGTTTTGTTAATTTTCCTCGCCTTCAAAGGAACTCCCACCAAACATGCTCGCCCTTTCAGCCGTGGGTGCGTTATAATGTGACGGTCAATCCCACTATTCGTTGGTAAAAGAGTAGCCCAAGAGTTGGCTGTGGGTGGTGATGACTAGTTGCCTTCCCTCTAGTCTTACACTGCTAAATTAGGGACGGCTAGCGCAGATAGCCCTCGTGTAGCTTTGCGCGAAATTCAAAACAAACAAACAAACAATCAAAGGAACTACATATTAACTTTGTCTATTGAAGTTTAAAAACACCGTTAACGTTATTTTGTGTTATGTTGCAAGTTAGGCTTACGATGTACTGTATTATTTGTATTTTGGGTTCATATTGTATACGTACTTCCATGACGCCAACAGCTATAAGACATTTAAGATAAGAAGAGCATTGCAGTTTAAACCATAAAACCGTTTTCATCTTTTAAGTACGTACTTTTGTAAGCAGCTTAGGTCATGAGCGTGGTGTAGGAAATACATTCGATTAGTGGTTATGTTTTTAAGTGATGGATCACGAAGATTTTATTGAAGCTTGTATAGATATCGCCTCAACGACAGTAAAAAAAACGCGATTGACGACCTGCCTAGAGTCGCTCTCTAAACGTATCGGGAGCCAAACAACGTTAAATTAACCAGAAAATAGTTGGCATTCCGTTTATCTCTTGGAAATAAAATAAAATAAAATCATCAGTTGCCAGTAGATTATGTGTTAATGTCATCATAATTAATCACATTTTATATCTTCTGAGAGGGGCTGGGCGTGGCCAAGTAGTTAAAGTGTCAGACTGTGGAGCCGAGAATCTATGACGCAAAATCACTCTTCACACTTTGGGGCTGTAAGTGCGTTATAAGAGTGACAAGCAAATCTCACTGTTTAATTAGAGTAGCTCAAGAGTTAGCAGTGGGTACTGTTGACTATAGACGCCTTCCCTGTAGTGACATTTTAAAGGCAGATAACCCTAATGCAACTTTGTAAGATTATCCGAAACAAACTAACAGTTTTTTAGTCTTTCGTCTATTCAACCTTAAAAATATAATTTCTTGTACTGTTATCTCTATGAAGCAGATCATTCGAAAATCGAATCATTGCTATTTTTTTCTTTATTTCAAGAGATCCGTGACTAATAATAAAGTCATAATATTGCGAGGTCGTTTCTAAACTTTTTTTTTCGGAATTGTGCAGAGCACAGAACTCATTGAAACTGGTTAAATTTCAACTACCCTTAAACAAATAAAATTAATTGACATTCCTTAGCAAAACATGATATACACTGACATTGATACTTTGTATTAATCGAATCTTTACTTGCCCTTATTCTACCTGTTCCCCATTGCATCATTATAATTAAGATCTATATATACATTATATCTGGCTACTTTCAAGTATCTGTAAGAGCCAGTGAAGTTCCTTAGCGAGCAAACTGTGTAAAGATTAAAATCATGCTGTCGAGAATTAATCTACTTATTTAGAGGCAAACATACGCATCGAAACTCTACAGAATTCGAACGCTTAATGTGCCATATAATAACAGATCTCATTATAGGCTTACCAGTTTTATAACTGCTAATGAATAAGTTCCTGTAAAGTAGAGAAGTTTTAGAAAAGGACCAAGAGCTGTTAGTAGAAAGCTCTTTAGTTTTCCTTTGTATATCAAAACTACATGTATATGTTGTACAAAAAATACCTCAGTTTTAAGTTACTGTTGTTGTATCGTAGAACGTTTTTTATTTTAGAATTCAAATGTTCTTTGTAACACCTGGCTGGTGCTGTGAGAATTCTTATTTTCCTTTTAAATCATATAAGTTACTCTGTGTTTGTCCTAGTGATTAATATGGAGACTACCGACCACAAGGGTCCAAGTTCGAGCCACAGCATGCTGCTAAACACACTTCTCTCTATCATTTCTGGAGCTTATAACGGTTATAGTCGATTCTGCTATCCGGTTAAGAGTACGTGGATAAGTGGTGGGTATTTCTGTCTGCTAAGTCTGTAGTTATATATTAGGGATTCTGTGTCTAGATATAATTAACTTGAGATCATTTCTTGAAGGTTATAAATCCAGAAGTGAGAAGTTTATAAAAATACATCTCATGCCTTATAACAAGCATTATTCAAATCTTGAAAAGCGAAACTATTTTAGTTGGATGTTTGAACATCCTTGCATATCACACAAAACCACAATTCTAATGATATTTTCCATTAGTTTCCCATCTATATCCAGCTGCAGCAAAATAAAAAGTATTTAAATCATCTTATACACCAATGGTTGCTTTTAGAGATTACAGAATTAGAAAAATAGTGTCTTTTATGCAACCGAATTTAGGCTCCAACCGAGTTTTGAAATCGAGATCTCTGATATCATTATTTTCAAAGTAATCTTTATATAGATTGTTTGCTGATAAGCATAAGCTACAAAATGAGCTATCTGTGCTCTGTTGATAGCGGGTATCGAAACCCAATTTTTAGGGTTTTAAACTTTTTTTTTTTACTTTTCATTCAATCTAAAACAAACAGGTGACAACTTTAGCAAAAAAAAGTTAGCGAAAGTAGATTTTAAAATGGGGAAGAAAACCTAATCATATTGGTCTATTTAGATAGATAAGTTGATCTGTCTTCAATTTAATGTCACATTAAATGTTTTACTTTTTACGCTTCTTTGAAATAATCAATCATAGAGAATAGCACCCAGATAGCTTGTTTTGTTTTTCAAATAAAGTTCCGCTCTCTTCGAAGAAAATGTAAATTTTCTCTCTTCCAGTTCTTTCTCGACATTTAAATGTCACATTTCTTCGCTCGAATATAGAGCAAAAACAGTGAAAAAAAAAACTAAATCCATCACCACGCGGTACGTTCTTTTCAATCTGGATTTGTTCAAACATAAATGTTTCCAAGGCGAAGAACATAAGATGCGACTTTGGAAACACGTCAAGAAATAATTAAATATATGAATGAAAATAAATATATCGGAAAGCATGATGAGAGTGAACGCCTGACGCTAACCTGTAGTTGTCAGTAATCTTCCAGGTTTCAGTTTCAGCTTAGTTCGAATGTGTAATATTAATGTAAATAGCTTTTAATACTACCCGCAACCTATACTTTGAGGCTACAGAGAAATTAACAAACACAACGACCTCTTTTACTCATACTATAAAGTTTTGTTTTTGTATATAGGAATAATGCATACATAGTTACTTAAGTACAGTAATTTCAATTAACATAGAAGTAATTCGATGTGAAAAACAATTGACGTTTATTTCAATTAATCTGATTAAAAGACTATTTGTTTGTTGTTAAGCACAAAGTTACACAATGGGCTATTTGTGCTGTGCTCACTGCGAGTACTTAAACCAGATTTTTAGCACTATAAGTTCTCAGACTTACCGCTCATTGAAAAGAGATAAAATTATATTTGTTTCTTGAGTGATAATATTATTTTGGAGTTACAACTTTTTAACCAACTCAGCTTTGTTAACCACACTCAGAGACCTCTATTTGTTTAGAAAAGTATAAAAGTTACAGCTCAAAAATAACTATTTTAAAACTTTCATATTCCTGTTAGGCGAACAAAACCCATATTCACTAGACATTTTTCATATTTTTATACAAAATGGGCGGTTATAAGATCTTGCTCTCTGTTCAGAAGGGACTCATCCAAACGTGATAGTAATGAATGAGTTGAAATTCAGAGTATATGGCTACTATGACATACGGGAACATAGTGACACAAATAATCACCGCCAGATGGCGAAATAATGCTACAAAGCTTCTGCAATATTACTTCCTAATTGGATGTAGAGCATTACTACGGCTGCTTTCTTCTCCAAACTAGTTATTCTTACTCAACTTTCTCCATGAAATAAAAGCACGTGTTGAAAGGTCTGCACTTATTAAAGAATAAGTGTATGCCTAGCGACACCTGGCGGAAAATGTCTTTTTGTATTATTATATTTATGTCGGAACATAAGTATGTTCGGCAGCATAACAGTATAAGAAAAGTAATACTGTGCATATGGTTAGGGTACTCTGATTGTAAATCCTAGGTTCGCGTCCCGTTTCCTCAAAAACGTGTTACATACTTTGTGCCATTGGTGCGCTAAAATAATGATGATTAAATCCACTATTCTGTCAGACAAGATTAGCTGCCTTCTCTCTAGTGATTCTGTTCAAAATTAGGACTGCTATGCATAGTTAGCTGGTTGTGTATTTTTGCATGAAAATTCTAAAAAAAAACTATTGTTGTTTTTACTTTATTTTATTTTTAGTTCTTTGTTTGGCTGTTGAAATAGAATAAAAAAGTTCGTTTTCATTTTGTTCTTTTGGAGATTTGTATAGTCCATTGTCTTACTTTTTACAAGTATTTTAATCTCCTTGATAATAACAAGTCCAAAAATAACTGAGTTTCATGTAAAAACATAACTTCACATATAGATTTGTAAGCACAGCCATAACTTATAAGTAAACCTCTATTTCCAAAACACATTCGAATTTTATTTTATTTTTTTACAATACGGACCACGAGCGATACAAACACACGCAAAAAAGGACTATTTCATGTTATCGATGATAAGCTAGATACGACAAAAACAATATACTTTTACAGTCAAGATCAATATTTAGCTTGCTTAGAAGACAATCATGAAAAGTGCCCTTTGTTCACTTATCAGGGAGAATAAGTGGTGCTAATGAATTTATGTGGTAAAATGTACGTTGATTGCATCACTTCAAAGATGTCTGTCCATGAGATGTGTGGTGTTTGGTAACTAAATATGAAGATTTATTCAAGTATTGGTGAACTGATTCTTAACATAAGTACGCGGTTAATTTAGCAATTGGCGCCTTGCAAGAGCGACCACTTCACAAATGTGCGTTTAAACTCACTTAATTAAATGGTTTAAATGGGAAAATCGGAGTAATGTGTGGCAGTTTCGTCAAAGCTATAATACTGTTCTTTTTCACACTGAGGTTTGTCTTCTTGTTCAAAGGCACAGTTAGACTATCTGTAGGAGCCGAAAGTTCGAAGTAAAAAATATGTTTAAATTGAATAGAAGATGTTTGTATTCTTCTGAATACCTTTGACTGAATCTTTTTGCTCTCCTCTGAGTTATACAAAATATGTTTAAATTGAATAGAAGATGTTTGTATTCTTCTGAATACCTTTGCCTGGATCTTTTTGCTCTCCTCTGAGTTATACAAAATATGTTTAAATTGAATAGAAGATGTTTGTATTCTTTGACTGAATCTTTTTGCTCTCCTCTGAGTTATACTGAAATGATTCTTCTTCATTCAACATTTCGATTTTTCTACATAGGTGTATATTGATATAACGCTTTCAGAGTATAGTTCCAATTAACTTTGTAAATTTAACGGTACAGTTTGTTCCAGAATTTCGCGCCAAGCTACACAAGGATTGCTTGCCTATAGCTGTCCTTAATTTTTAGCTGATAACTGGAGGGGATACACCTAGTATACAACATCCTCCGCTATTCTTGACTGATCCAATAGTGGGATTTGACCGTCACTCTTGGTGGACCAACAGCCCCAAGTACGGATCACGTTTTTGCGGCAACAAGTCACGGAATGTGAATCCTCGGGCTAACAGTCCGGACACGTTAACCACTAGGACACGTCCGACTCATTAGCGGCGCAGCTGTGATAGTCTAATTTCCGAGTATTTTACGCTAATACAACTAGGGAATCCAATGAAAAATTGTAAGTGGCATTGTTGGATCAGTTTTACCGAGTTAAAATTGTTTGTTGGTAGTTAAGCACAAAGCTACGCAATGGGCTATCTGTGCTCTGCCCACCACGGGTATAGCATTGTAAGTCCGCAGATATACCGCTTTGCCACTGAGGGGCAAGTTAAAAATAATATATCCTGCTTTATCAGTTGTTACTGCGTACAAATTAGCATAGTTTAAGAGAGTGAAAAAAAGTTTCCGCCGTAGGTTACAAAGATTTTTTTTTTTGTTTGCAAATTTTCCGTTGCTGTTTTTGTTTGATATTACTGTCTCAGTTCGTTTTTGAAATAAATAAAAAAAAAGTTAAATTAAGCTGAACCATCTTGGCTGCTTAGCTGGTTGAGTTAATTAACTCTTTTTCTGAAATCCCGATGGTGCTGTTGAAATTTGTAGATACTCTCAATTATTCAGTAAATCAGTAAGATAATGCAATTAAGCCTGATATATTAGAAACTCTGCTGGTTAAAAACTAATATTTGTTCTAATGATACAAATGAAATTAGACGAAACCGGAAAAATTAATTTTGCCTGAAAGAGCTACAGGCGTAATAAAACATTCACGAGAGAAATTCGAAAAATATAAGAAATATCTTTCGATTAACTGAAGCACAATAAATTAAAGACTAGATTTCATGCAAAATAAATAAAATATGTGAATAATGCCAGAGTAGTCTAACATGTCTTATCAGAAAGAAATATGAATGAAGTGACAAAAGAATAAGTATGGAGTTGTCTGAACTTGAAACAGGTTAATAAAAATCAAACCTATAGATTAATAAAGGTAAGAGAATATTAGAAATTCATATAGCTATTGAAAATAAGAAATTATAGTCAAGTCTGAAGTATTAAAAGTATGACATACACAGTAACTCTCTCGAGTTTCTGGACATCTAGGTCCAACATGACCAGGTGGTTAGGGCACTTGACTCGCAATCTGAGAGTCGCAGATTCGAATCCCCATTTCACCAAACATGCTCGACCTTTTAGCCATAGGTCATATATTGTGATGGTCAATCCCACAACTCGTTGGTACAAGATTAGCCCAAGAGTTGGCGGTGGGTGCCTTCCCTCTAGTCTTTCACTGCGAAATTAGGGACAGCTAGCGCAAATAACCTTCATATAGCTTTGCTCGAAATTCAAACGAAACTGGACAACTAAATGGGCAATAAATGTTTATATATATATATTTACTTAGGTCTGTTGCAGCGTTCACTGGAATCACACGTATCCATATTAAATTCTTAGCTTAACAGCACCATTTGCACCATATTCCTTAAGTTACAATCGTCACAGCAAGTTTCTGAAGCTATAACGTTACATCATGTATTAATTTTCCTGAACTGTAAATGTCAAAGCATGTATTACTTTCTCCAGATGTTGTAAACGTCACGCCATGTATTACTTTATCCTGAAGTGAAACGTTTATAACATGTGTTAGTTTCTCCTAAAGTTGTAAACGTTACACTTACAGTACGCATTGCTTTATGCAGTTGTATGCGTTGTAGTATGTATTACTTTTCTTGAAGGTGATCAATAGAAAATTGTATATTAGAAGTAGTTCAGGTGTGTTTGCTATTAATGTTTTTTTAATTATGGTCTAGTATTCCCACATACCGTACATGTATACGTACCAGCATAATCATCTATAATAATAAAAGGGTGTGTGTGTGTGTGTGTGGGTCTGTGTATGTGTGAACGCCATAGTTCCAAGAGGAAAGAACCTAGACACCTGAAATTTTGTACCCACACTGACGATGTGCACCTGAGTATTATATCTTATCCACGTGCGTGTGCGCATGCACATACGTATCTTTTTAACGAGACAAGCTAACGAAAAACCACATAGAAAAGAAGTGGTTACTTATATTACAAATAGAAATCACAGACAGACTCGCACTGCGTGCGCGCATGTGCATCGTTTTAATGAGGCAAGCTAGCATAAAACCACATAGAAAGGAAGTGATTCCTTATATAACAATTTCTAATATATAGAAAAGCCAGTGTATTTTTGATAAAAATGCATTCCGCCAATGGCTTTATGTCATACTGCTTAGCAACAAAAGTGTATAGTATATACATACTTGTATGCTAAAATGGGTTCAGAATAAACACACTGACATAGACATCTAGAGTATATCAACCTATTAACCCGAGCGAAGCCGGGTACTTTCACTAGTATTTAATAAAATATGACAGCGCTGACGATATCCTTCTGAAATATTAGAAATACTTACCTATAATACATGGTATTTAAATCTAATGGCTAATGTTTACCTTAATGTATTAAAAACAATATACTGGTCCAAATTTGGTGATCATGTACACATAAAGAATAAACCTCTAATGAAAGATCAATTTTTTGACAGCTGATAACATTCATATTAACGTGTTAGACAAGAGCATTATTATCGTTATGGTACAACATTGTCTGTATTGATGATTTTAAAAATCAGCCAGATCTACAGTATTTCTCCTGCTCTATGCACCTGTCTACGTTGTCATTTTCACTTACAGTCAGAAAATACTTTTATCACCAACCAACCAAGACATGAAGAGTTATCTACGGCACCCATTAATAAATATGTAGACTGACAGGACCATGTCTTTAATACTTTTATTTAATGTAGTGACTCTCCATTTGCCAAAACAAGTCACTGGAATATTGGAACGTGAAAGTGACTGAAGCACGTGAATACTGAAATGCGTATTCGATGTAGTAACCGAGTCAAGTGATTGGTGGGTTCATGGTCGATGTACTAACCGAGTCTTGTGAATAGTATAACACAAAAACGACAAATTATGCGAGTCATGTCACTGGTGAATGTATGGACAATGAAGTAACCGAGTTCCTGTCGTGGATAAATGAACAAGAAAGCATTTATATCGCATGAATAATGGAACAGGTCATGGTAAAATTATTACGTCTATCGGTTTACAGGCTTACCAACCATAGGAAGTAGATTTACCAACACAGGAAGTACAGAACTAAGAATTACCTTATGTTCTGGCATCACACACATATGATCTAACATTATGTCTTTAATGTAGGTTGTAAAACTACTTATGAATATTTCTGTCTCCCTAATTTATAGAACACTATAATTTTCACTATAACTGAATTTCGTATTTACAACCGAAGTTTTAGCCTTATTCACACACACACACACACACACACACAAAAGAGATGTCCAAAGCAAGGAAGTAAAATTAGGGTAAATTTAGAAAATTGAATTTGATCATTGGACGTGATATCTCTTCTAGTCTTCTATTTAAAAAAAAAACATGTTAGGTGGTATATTTATTTTTTCTATTCTCATTATTTTTAACATTCTAGCACAAATTATCATTGGAAAAAAAGTAAAATGTATATGTTCGCTTTTTTTGTGAGGTGTAATTTTAATCATGTTAATTATACAGAGCTTATCACAAAATACAGCTCAACTATAATGCTATTGTTTTACTTAGCGCCTTGCTGCAAAGTTTCATGCTTAAAAAGACCAAAAGCACTAATTAAATCCGTTGGAGCTGCATTAGCGAACGTAACAGGTCCGTGGTTTAATGGAATTTCTACGCTTCCGGTTTCTTTGTCATCTTTCTCATAACAATAGCCGTTGATTTAAAAATATAACTGGAAATCTGTAGACATAGACATTTGGCTTGTGAGCATTTGTCAATTTCAAACCATTGTTTATTACCTTGTTAACGGTAACAAGAAATACAACCAGCTTCATCACAATATACTTTTCAGTCATACATTTCTCTTGTAACCATAGCCTTCACTTCGCGGATAAAGGTGTTGGTTATTCCAGAGTGATTTGAATTTTGGTTTCGAAGCTTGGTGTTGTCCTAAGAACTCTCTCGTGAGAAAAACGAAGGCTGTTTTCTTTGGCTCAACATCGTTTTACAATCTTGCTATAGGAATACATAATCCTCCAGTCATAACTTTATTAATGACGGAATTACATCCTCGAAGTATTGGAATTCGCCGTGACTCTATATATAACATGTAGCAGGTAGCACCATGGATCGTACATGCAGCATCTCTAAGCAATCGTTCGTAACGTTTTCTGTGTAGATGGTGACCATTGATAGTTGTAAGCACCCGATTTGAAAGTTTTCTATATAGACGTATTTAAGCACAAACATTTTGAGATAAAGTTTGGTGTGTGTGGGTTGGGACTATTGTTAACTGCAATAACCGTTTTGAGATAGCGTTTTCTGTGTGTGGGTTGTGACTAATGTTATCTGTAATAACCGTATTAAGATAGTGTGTTTTGTGTGGGTTGTGATTATTGTTATCTGTAAGTAACCGTTTTGAGATAATGTTTTCTATGTGGGTTGTGACTATTGTTATCTGTAATAACCGTTTTGAGATAGTGTTTTCTGTGTGTGGGTTCCGAAGTTTTCTAGTCTTAATTGTATATCTTATTATAATGGAGCTCGCGATGTATACGTCCAAAACTCGGATAACAGAAACTACCGCACCGATCGTCACCAATCATGACTGGGTAATATTTTTATAACTAGGCAGCATTTTTATAGCTAAGCAATGAATAAAACAATTGAAATTTCCACAAAAATGATATGTTTCAGATTTAACCAATAAAAATTACAGAAAAATCTAAGTTTCAAATATAAAACAATAGAAAAAAACTTTAAAAATCAGGTATTTTTATTTAATGAAAATCTCATGAGTGTTGCAACAGAAAAGCAAGGCACGTTCATTGATAACTGCGTCTACAAATAAATGCTTCAATAAAATTTACTCTGTGATATAATGCTGTGATAACAGCTCATTTTTAAACTAAAATTTCAATAACATCTTTTTTCTCATGGATGGTAAACATTATTGAATGTCAAGTATGAATACATTGTTGTAGAACTGTCAGACAGTTTCAGAAAAGGCCGCAGGCCCAATAGCCTTCCACAGGAACTAGCAGTTATACCTGTCCGGAGGGTGGGTGTAACTGCTAGTCAGTACTAATTGGAGTCTTGCTGGATGTTTACTATTATTTGTATTCCTCGATATTAACTGGCTGATTATCATTAGTCATATCTCAGCATATGTTGTTTAATCTAAGTATTAATATTTATATATTTTTAGTTGAAGGTTAACAACTATTGGTTGTATGTCAGCACTAGTCGCCTAGTTCTTACTAAATGTCCATCTGCTCGTGTGTTTGAAAATACCATACATCTAACTATTCTATGACATATAATTCATATTTATAATTTGTTAATTTTTAACATCATTCAGTAATTCCTTGTAACAAACGTTACACCTGTTCATGCGCATGCTAAGTCCACGAATATCCAATTATTAAAATGATAAGTTAACTCTGTGTTAGGGTAATCCTTGGAATATCCCCACTAGTTCACGAATGATTTTTTTTGGCCTTCTACCAGTGTTTGTTGCAATTAGCATCAAATACTCGAACTGCGCTGCGGGGTTCAAAGGTCCCCTCATGATTCAGAGTCCCCAGTGTTCCGATCAAGCTCCTCCATTATTTCCAATTGCTTCTATAGTTACCCCATTCAGCGACTTGAAAACTACTCCAAAACCGTCATCATGCCTGGGCGACTTTGAAGGAGCGTTTTATCCCCTCGGTAGGGTGACAACGCCATGATAAAAACTATGCCTCCTCGGGCTACCTCAAATCCGTCTGACAAGTTTGGTCATGCTCGCTCCAAAGCTGTGTGAGAAGTTTGTGGACAGAGAAACACACACTTTGAATTAACATAGGGATTAAAGAGCAATTTTATGAATAATTTTTATTGGACTTTTACCAATGTTTGTTGTAATTAAGCAAATGTTTACGGATTATTTTCATTGGACTTCTACCAATGTTTGTTGTAATAAACAAATGTTTACAGATTATTTTTATTGGACTTTTACCAATGTTTGTTGTAATTAAGCAAATGTTTACGGATTATTTTTATTGGACTTCTACCAATTTTTGTTGTAATTAAACAAATGTTTACGGATTATTTTTACTGGACTTTTACCAATGTTTGTTGTAATTAAGCAAATGTTTACGGATTATTTTTATTGGACTTCTACCGATGTTTGTTGTTATTAAACAAATGTTTACAGATTATTTTTATTGGAATTTTACCAATGTTTGCTGCAATTAAGCAAATGATTATGCATTATTTTTATTGGACTTCTACCAGTGTTTAATAATTTAACATAAATCTTCAACTCTATCTGGACTTAGTAAAATTGTAGAACTTTGTAGCTTCACTAAAAGTGCTAAATTGTGATTAAAAATTGCTAATTGTTTCATTTTCATTCTTTACACTTTTATTAAACTTGTCTTTAAATTTTGATTAATCTTACGTGATAAAACAAACAGATGATCGTTGTTGCTACATAAGTTATTTTTCAAAAACGTAATATAATAATATGATATTTTTGGATTACATGTTTAATCGAAAAGGGTACTTAATTCAAATTTATATTGTTTGAAAGAATGGTATTTTTCAAGTAGAAAATTAAAAGTGACTTTATTTTTGTAAAGCTATTTAGGTGACCAGTCTGTTTTCCCTCTTTAAAGCAAAACATAGACTATTATTAATTAATGAAAAAAGAGTGAAAACATAAAAGAATACGAAATTATAAGGAGTATATACGTTATATAACATAATACGCCAGACTAGAAAATGTATTCTGGAAATACTAGGGTAAGAAAATTTTTTTAATGTATACGAATACATTCCTTTGGAAAATCTCAGCAGATCAAGTCTTTATAATCATTTCGTGATAATATTATGACTCTGAAATAACATATTATTTTCTGTATGCGAATTTTAACATCAGGTCTCAGATGCAACGTAATAGTTAAGTGCACCATAAAAACAAATACAACTAGCAAGTCTATTTTTAGCATAGAGGAAGGAAGTAAGCCTGCAGAGATATAACGTGATTTATTCGTGTGCAAATTCCTGGGTAAAGAAGAACAAAACAAATTCATTTTTAAAACTCGACCCCAAACTTTACGTTGTCTTGCACCTTTCCTTTCCCACGTCATACTGGGCATCTTTTAGTCTCATTAAACAAGAAAACAACAATAAAAAAGCCATTTGAAGATTATTCTGGTGAATGTTTATAAACTGTCTCCATGTAAGGTTTCAAAGAAACAGCTTCCATCATCTACTGAAAATTACGTTAAGATAATCTTACCCAACAAGTACATCTTACTAATTCCAGTTATTAAAGAGTTAATAAAAATACTACTTCTAATAATTTTGGAAATTCTCTGTAATTGTAATCCATGGGTAGAGGCATGCTTAATAACAAAAAAGACAGAAATTTGTTTCACTATGAGAAAAAAAAATATATTTTCAATTCTCATTTCTACGTATTGAACTAATGGCAACATGCAAAAGATAAAATCAAATCTGAAAGTTATAAAATAATGACAATTTGTTAATTATCTAACTTCACTTTTTCACAAAGGTATCTTGATTTCTGCCTTGAGTCTAGATATAATACGGGATGAAATTCGAGTCATAACAATTCTATCATTAACCGCAAACATATATTTTGTCTGGTGTTACAGTTAATTGTCTGGTGTTACAAACAATGAATGTCTTTCAACTCGTGAGTTCACTGGGCTACCGATAAGAGTATAAAGAGCAAAAGGAATATTTAGGTTGATAACAGCCTAAATAAGCTAACAGGATAGAAACGGAAACTGTTTACTCGACAAATCCTGTTTTCGTAATGATCAATAGAAAACGATTTTAGCGCTATTATATCCTTCTTAGTAGAAAACTCCATAGTATAGGGATAGCAAAGAAATATTTGTTAAAATTAGCCTTTGTTTTGTTTCATAATTTTCGTGCAAAGTTACAAAAAGGGCTATCTGTTTAGAGCTGTTCCTAACTGTGATCTGATAAACTAGAGAGAAGACAATTAGACAAGAGCATCAATTACCAACTCTTGAGTTACTCTTAGATGTTCGATTATGTGGATTTGACCGTTACACTTATAACGCATCCACAACTTCAAAGTCTAAAGCGCTTTTCTGTGACGAAGAGACTCGAACCAGTGGTCTTTGGTTTCAAAGTCAGAGCACGCTAACGCTGGCACGTCCGTATAAGAAAGCACGTTGAAATATATTTTGAAGGTTTATAAATTAGAGCTAGAGTTAAAACTTTTTTTCATATTTCCTAGTTGACAAGGATTAAGGTCAAAATAATTTTTTAAACAGCGAACATTGTCTTTAAATGAAACGAAAATATAAATCAATCCTCAAGAAAGACAATCCACGCTTTTGTTTTTATAGAAGCAATGTAGTTTGAGTTGCTGGAAAGGCCTTACAAAATACAAGCAGTAGTTATGGTGTAAATCTTAACATAAGAATGCTTGTTTACTTTCGGACGGGCATTTGAATTCCTGAGGATTCTGGTTTATAGACACTGTTGTGCGTAATTATTTTCTCCAGTCTATAGCAGGAAGTGCTAATTTTTTCAGCACACCAACTGACCTGAATGTCGCTGAAACTGACTACACTAGTATGATATACATCAGTTTCAATCTTTAAGTCACTTAAAATGACCAAACTAGTAAAGGCACATTAGTTTCAATTAGCGAATGTCACTAATAATGATCACAGTAATAATACAGAACTTTTGTTTTTAGTTTCAATGAGCAAGTCACTGAAAATGACAATACTAATAACAGATACACCAGATTCTGGTTAGAGAGACTGGACATTCCAGTCACAAGTTTTCCGAAGAAGATTATAATAATGAGTCACAACTCGTGAATAAAACCAACTTACTTGAGATATTGGTGTGATTATTGACCTACGGTAAACCTACTAGCTTTCACACAACGGAAGTATAACTGTAAAGAATTGAACTTGGACGCACAAACATACTTTTTGTGGCATTCTAGTTAAAAAAGAAAAAGAAAGAAAGAAAGACAGAAAGAAAGAAAACAGAAAACACAAAGACACAAAAAACACAAGGCTGTTAAATTGCAGTTTATCACTATGAGAATATGGTTTGAAGATAATCCATGTCATAAGAGTTGATAATATTTACGCTGATGTACTTTCATGTACTATGTAATTTTATGATTATAAGGTTCTTTGTATTGATTGTGTTTGTATATTGTAATGATTATTGAAGTGGTATAATCCTTTTGAATAAAGTATTATATTTAATGTAATGTTGTCAATATGTATATAAAATCATAGTTATAAATTGTCTAACGCCAATTTTTAATTCTCTGGGGAGGGAGTTGTAACGAATTTGTTATTATATATTTACTTTAATATCGACGTTTAGATTAAGTTTATATTTAGAGACATACATAGCTTTTACTGTCAAATATGTACTGCGAAACTCCCGTCTATTCTCCAAAGTTGTAGAATATTCTCGATGGTAAAAATCAACAATACATGTATATACGTAAACTCTTAAATGTAGCTCAGTATTGGTACGTAATCTGATTTTTTTAGAAACCTTCCCACGCCTATAAATATAACCAACGCGACGCGCCAAAAAAGAGTATCTATTATTAGTTTGCTATAGTCAGTGTGCTATAAAACTTCGGAAGCAATAACTGTGATTGTTATAACGCTTATCAATCAGAAAACTTCAGATATTTGACCAGGAACATTTACAAAGTTCGAACATTACAACTTATTTAACTTCAATGGATTCACATCAGACATTAACATTTTTACGAAAACATTACCGAACGTCATCGGTGAAAACTCAATCTCTAATAGGCGTATGAACAGTGAAGACTACAGAGCTGGCTAGCTCCCTACTAGTACTATGTGAATTGTGCCTATATCAATTCGTAATCAACTCTCTCATCGTGAACCCTCGATAAGATATCAAAGAAGATCCAAACTAGAAAGAAGACTTTATATTGCTTGTAAGTTTGTGAAACTTTT
>NW_013669256.1:99647-100337 GCF_000517525.1 Limulus polyphemus
AATTGTATTGTTGTGTGTATATTAAAACATATTTGTATTAAAAAAAAGGAAACTGTGTGTATCAATCTTGTTGGCAAATATTATAAACTGACTATATATCGGCTTTAATTTAACTACTAAATCTAAAGTATAACTTAAATACTAAATCCAAAGTACAATTTAACTACTAAATTTAAAGTATCATTTAACTCAGTTTCGGGCTATTTGAAATTCTAATACGTAACATAAGATATAATTGAAGGATATGTACTTGATACCACTTGTGCAATGTGACAAAATGCAACAACCAAAGAAAAAACGTTAGACTACGGCATAAAGAGATGTGAACAATAACATCAGTTTTAAAACGAAGATAAATAACAAGATCGTTCTTTCAGTTTCTAAATGTACAGTGCACTAACCTTTCTGTGATAAAACTCAGGTCTTTAAAACTGTTAGCTAATTTATTGCCATGGTAGCATTCTTACTTTAAGCCGTTTGCCCCCAGTAGCTCAGCGGTATGTCTGCGGACTTACAACGCTAAAATCCGGGTTTCGATACCCGTGGTGGGCAGAGCACAAATGGCCCATTGTGTAGCTTTGTGCTTAACTTTAAAAAACAAACAAAACAAAAACAATTTAAGCCACTTACCCTTGAAACATGAATCAGATAATAGTTTTAGAATGGTATTACGGTTGATAATACTGAAGT
>NW_013669256.1:100956-112034 GCF_000517525.1 Limulus polyphemus
CATGGATTACCCTTGAAACATGAATCAGATAATAGTTTTAGAATGGTATTACGGTTGATAATACTGAAGTGTTTGTTCTTCATGGATTACCCTTGAAACATGAATCAGATAATATTTTTAGAATGGTATTACGGTTGATAATACTGAAGTGTTTGTTCTTCATGGATTACCCTTGAAACATGAATCAGATAATAGTTTTAGAATGGTATTACGGTTGATAATACTGAAGTGTTTCTTCTTCATGGATTACCCTTGAAACATGAATCAGATAATAGTTTTAGAATGGTATTACGGTTGATAATACTGAAGTGTTTCTTCTTCATGGATATTTATTCAAGGGATATATGAAGTTGCACTAATATTACACGAAAATAACTCAAATTTTATCATTTGTTTCTATAAAGCTAGATATATATATAGTTATATAGATACTTTTTAGAGCATTTCACTGAGTTTTAATGAATTTTATCTGGTGCTTTTTATTTCAAATAAGGTCTCACAAATGATACTGCAATTATTTGTAAAAGATGTTTTCGTACAGGGGTTATACATCTTATATGTACAATTTTTAAGCAGTATAAAATTAATAGTTTATATGTTGTTCATCACTATAATATATACAAGTCCCGTGCAAAAGACTGTACTTTATGATATCAACTTACACTCATATACAACTTTAAGAAGCAGTGGAGTACTTTCACAATGACATTAAATTATTAAGTAATTGTTTTCTACCTAGTATTTATAGTCCTAAATGATCAGTTGCCTAATTATAATATTTCAGAACTTGGTAAATATTTGTTTTTTTCATTTGCTGAAAATGCTAAAAAGTGAATACATCTTTGGGGAGCTCACATCCATGACCCACTAAAAAATTCAATCATGATCTTTTGTTAAGAATAATATTAATGATTATTTGTTCAGATCAGTTAAAATAGGAAAATTTAGTATATTATATATCAAGTAACACCTGTTCGTAGTCCTACTAGGAAACTGATACTGTTTTAATACGTTCCTGTTGTGATTGTTGTCACTATTTGCAGCTAGGTATGACTGATTTCCCTGGAAAACAAAAAAAATGATACTGGAGAAAACTCAAGGGATTCGGAGTAATTTGATGGAGCTGATTTCAAAAGTGTAGTCAGATTTGTACATTGCCTACAGATTTTGAGTTATTGTAATATTTCAATATTTCATCAGCACTATGTGAAATATCATGCAATAAACTTAGTATGATTGATTTATGCTATGAAATTAAGTTTATTTAGACAGTTTAATGGGTAAAGGACATACATTTTTGATAACTTCAAACATTGACTCTATTGCACTGGTGTAAAATTCCAAATATATTTCTCATATATGCTATTTGTTGTCGATATAACTGTAGCGAACTGCACCACTTTTGCTTCATTCCCATGTTCATCTGTTCCACCTGAGAATCATGAAACCTTCATTCACGTGCTCAGTTTGCTAGAACATTCAAAAATTCCTTGACTGACCATAAACGGGGAAGAGTCAGACGCCTTTCACTCACTAAGTTCGTCACTTCGGTTTGTTGCCCGCACAGTCAAAACGAAGTCCGATCTTCTTCCTCACATTATACCCACGATATAATCAAATTCTGCAATTTTTTTTTCTAAAATCTTTGAAACTCCAGTTCTGTAAACACAAATTCATTTATTTGTTTTTAGAAAATCATTTCAAATGCCGGTTACCTCCAGTTCAAGTAAAATCCGAAAATGCGAAAATCACCCAAACAGTTTATGCTACATTTGTAGAAAGTATATTATATATTACAGTTTCGCGCAGGAAAAACATTACACACAAGGTAAAGGTAGCTTACTGCCACTATTTTGGGTGTAAAACTCGTGACCAAGAAAACATTGGGCTCCACTTGTGTGTTGTACAGTTTGCACATCTAGCTTAATACAATGGCGAGTATGTCATTTGCAGTTCCCATCATATGGCGTGAGCCTAAAGATTATATAACTGACTGTTCTTTTTCCTTTTGTTTGTAGTTAAGTACAAAGCCACAAAATGGGTTATCTGTGCTCTGCCCACCACGGTTATTTTTGCATGATTAATGTTTCTGGATATATAGGCAAAACTAAACAATACATTAAATATCCAGATATTGCACTTGCAATGAAATCAGTACCTCATGGCAATGGTTTTCCAGTGCCAAATCCACCAGCAAACTAGGAAACAGAAGAGTTATCCTGCGAAGAAGACAATGAATCATCTTCATCTAGTCATTCAATTCATGTGGCACCTCAAAATAATCTGCCTAATCTGATCACACAAGAAGAGCTAAATGATCTGATTCGTGACTTGTCTCTATCAAAACAATATGGGGAATTTCTTGACTCTTGTTTAGAGTAATGGAATTTATTAGTTACACGAACAACAGTTTCAATTTACTAAAATCGTCATCGAAGTCTTGCTTCTTATTACAGCATTCAAGATACTTTGTGTTTCTGTACAAATGTTGATGCATTAATGGAAGAATTAGGTACTGAACATCATTTTCAAGAATGGAGACTTTTTAATAGACTCATCTAAAGTTAGTCTGAAATCTGTACTTTTGCAGAATGGGAACACTAAGCCATCGATTCCTGTTGCTCGTGCTGTGAATATTAAAAAACATATCAAAGCACGCAGATTATACTTAGGCTATCGAATATGATCACCTATGATGATCTACATATGTGGTGATCTAAAAGTTATTGCAGTCCTGCTAGGCCTGCAGAGTGGGTATACCAAATGTTTTTGCCTTTTGTGTCTCTGGGACAGCCAAGATTATAAAATCGTTTCAAAAAGAAGAAATAGCCAGTGAGAGAGGATTGCATATCAAGAAAACAGAATATCACGGACAAATCTTTAGTAAGTCCTCAAAATATGTTTCTACCCCACTTCATATTAAACTGGGACTCATGAAGAATTTTGTAAACAGCATGAACAAAGATGGTAATGGTTTCAGATATCTATCTTACAAGTTTCCAAAAATCAATTAAGCAAAATGAAAGAAGGTATCTTTATTAGGCCACAGATTTAGGAAGTGCTGATGGATGATCGTTTTGAAACAGTACTCAATCATTTAGAACTTGCTGCCTGGAAATCATTCAAACTGGCTGTCCAAATTTTCTTAGGAACTCACAGAGATGAAAAACTATGCTGTGATGATTGATGATATGCTCGAGAACTAGAGAAACATGGGGCCTAGGATGTTACTAAAGATGCACTTCTTACACTCCCATTTAGACACTTATTTCAAAATTACCTAGGTGCAGTGAGCGATGAGCATGGTGAGCGCTTCCACCAAGATATTTCGACAATAGAATAGCGATATCAAGGTCGATGGAATTCTGCGATGATGGTAGATTACTGTTGGTTCTTACAGCTTGAAACTGAGAACATACACAAAAGGCTCAACAAATAAAGCAGATATTTTGTAACGAAAAATATAAAAGAATACCATAATGAAAATTTTGAGCATAACTTGAATGTATTTTCACTATATAATCGTATTATATTCAATGTTTTTTTTAACCGGTATTACTATTATGTATTGTTTTCGAACATTCTTAAATGAAATTTTCAACAAATAAATAAACGAATAAAATGAATAAATAAATAAACTTATTATTATGTTCATGATATATAAGAATATTTTGAATAAATCTATCATAACTCGAAAACTAGAGGTGTCAGTAATTTCAACATAATTTTTTAGAATCAGTATTGTCAAATTGCTAAGAAACAGCCCCCCAGTGGCCCAGTGGTATGTCTGCGGAATTACAATGCTAGAAACCGAGTTTCGATACCCGTGGTGGGCAGAGCACAGATAGCCTTTTATGTAGCTTTGTGTTTAACTACAAACAAACTAAGAAACAGTTGCTTTATTTCTCTAGTAGGAAAGAATTTTTTTTGTTGTTGCTCGGTGTTATCATGAAAAAAAATTATCCAAAAATTTAATTTTCATACGGGATTTAGAATGATTGTTATCCTACAGGTAAATTACAAAAATGCCTCATGTTAGGGATTAAGTTTCATGTTCGCTTTGTTATATAACTGTTTTGACTAATCATGTGGTAAAACAATCCATAAAATATCCTAACAAAAATATCCAATATAACTAGATGCCTTCCGTCTAGTTTATCAATTAAAAAATAGGAATCTTTATACGCAAGTTATTTTTGTAAGGCTTTGCGCGAAATTCTGAAACAAACAAGCAAAATATTACAAAAATCATTATAAATGAATCTGTAGTCAATACGTGTTCTAGTGAAAAGATACACACTGAACATCAGAAAACTAGATGACATTTAATAGGTCAACCTCAAAATGTAAAAGTTAACAGACGTGCACTGTTGATAAATTATGTTTTAAATTTAGTGAACTCATCGTAGAATAAAGTAATAAATGAAAACGAGCCCCTGCTGTTATTTTACTTCGTCTTTAAGCTAATTCTTCTAAGGTAGTCTTTAAAAAAATGGAACAGCTCTTATTATCATTTTGTGATGAGACAGAACTTTATTTAGTACTTTTTGTTTTATTATGTAATGAACTTACCATTAGGCAAATAACCAGATTTACTTTAGAAGTTAAAAACTCGTTGGCTGAAATTTTGTTATATCAGTTTTCAATTGTATCATAAAAGTTAAAAACACATGAGCCGAAATGCTGTTATATCAGTTCTCGAGTATACGTCATGACTCGAAAAACACATGAGCCGAAATGCTGCTATACCAGTTCTCGAGTATACGTCATGACTCGAAAAACACATGAGCCGAAATGCTGCTATACCAGTTCTCATGTATACGTCATGACTTGAAAAACACATGAGCCGAAATGCTGCTATACCAGTTCTCATGTACGTCATGACCTGAAAAATACATGAGTCGAAATGTTGCTATACCAGTTCTCATGTATACATCATGACTTAAAAAATACACCAGTATAAATGTTGCTATACAAGTTCTCATGTATACATCATGACTTAAAAAATACACCAGTATAAATGTTGCTATACAAGTTTTTACTTATACTTTGTGAATGAAAAATATCGTTAGCTGAATACTGCTATGTCAGCTGGAGTGCATACTTCTGGAATTAAAAATATCGTTAGTTAAAATTATACTCTACCACCTCTCATAAATACCTCAAAAATTGAAGACACGTGAATATATAAAAATATTACCAATTCTCATATATATCTCATGGATTACATAGCACGTGAAAAGGAAATTCTATACCAATTCTCACACATATTTCGTGGATTACATAGCACGTGACAAGGAAATTCTATACCAATCCTCACACATATGTCATGAATTAATAGCACGTGAAAAGGAGAGTCTATACCAATTCTCACACATATGTCATGGATTACATAGCACGTGAAAAGGAAAGTCTATACCAATTCTCATACATATGTCATGGATTACATAGCACGTGAATAGGAAAGTCTATACCAGTTCTCACACATGTGTCATGGATTCCATAGCAAGTGAAAAGGAAAGTCTATACCAGTTCTTTATTTAGTATTTGTTGCCTAATTGTGTAGTAAACTTACCTTTAGGCAGTACTTCTGTTCACAATTAAGATTTAGGATTGATTAAATATATTTCAGGTATATATATACGTACTTATTTTAATTTTAGCATGACTGATCTTTTGTTTTTTAAAATTATCCCTAAAACTTTGTTTTTTTTTACTTCTTTTTTTCCTGGTATGCTAGTTTATCTAATAATCTCCCAAACACTAAGAATGAAAATAATATTAAGGGTTGTTTCTTAGTATAAAATGACAAAGTACTTGAAACATTCGTCCCAGTTCATCATTGTTATGCTAGCCAGGCAAGTGAAAGGAACAGGCAACAAGAGTACACAAGCTCTTGGAATTGAAAATACATAAACACACGTATCTTACAGGCATATTTAAAACTAACAACAACAAAAGGAAACACGAACAGTGTGTTCCAGAATACGTTATTTTTAGGAATGCTGCATTATTCGCAAGTCTAACATTGTTACTTGCAAAAACTCTTCCATAAAACGAAATGTGTAACTTTATTCACGAAATAAAATGGACTTGTGGACTGACTGAGACCATTTTACTCAATTTAAAAGTAATGGCGAAAGGAAGGTCCGTGGTTGGGAAACAAACAACTTGATGTTGAAAATTTTTATTATAGGAAGCTACTGAGTGCACTACATTTTACCCATTAGACTAAAGATCTTTATGTGATGTGTGTGCGCCTGTTAATTACTCGTGGATATTGGAATAATGTTTGGACAACAGGCAAATGTATCGATTGAGCACCTTAAACACCCATGCTACAAAATGTTAATGCGAAATATTTGATCACGACTTTCCTGTCAGACAAAAATTAAAATCCAACTATAAAATTATAAAACTGAAATAAGGTGGAGAAAATATATATCTCAAACATCTACTAAATAAACAAATTCTGTTGCCAAAAGCCATTAAACGTTTTTAAAAATATGAAACTGACAAAGTTAAAACTAAGCCTATTTTAAAATACATTGAAATCAGAAAAATAAGAACTAAAATACAATAGGTAAAACGGCAAAAACGTATGAATTACTTAAAAATTTCAATTGCTATACCCGCGTGTAAATTCCAAAGAACTTACTAAGATAAACCTGCAGATTTAGTACCCTTTAATAAAGCTTTAAAACAATAAATAAATATTGTAAAATAATCGTTTTAAATGTTTTTAATACAATAACTAAAAGGAGATATCACGAAGGTCGTCCCAACCTATACTGTAAACAGACATTGGTTCAACTATGATTTATTTTTCAACATAATCTTCTCCTGAGTCTATGCACTTGCTCTAAAGCCTTTATGGCCTTCTGAAAGAACTCTTCTTCTTGGTCCTCAATCCATGAGTGGATGATATGTACGAGATCATCATCGCTCTGAAATATTCCATCTTTCAGAAATATTTTAAGGTTAGGGAAGAAACAAAATCACTTGGAACTAAATCCGGTGAGTAAGGGGTGATTGAGTAATTCGAAGTCAGCATCATAGATAGCGTTCAAAGCAACACGCGATTTGTGAGATGCACCATTGTCCTGATCAAAGAGAACATTATCCTGATGGAAGAGCATATTGTCCTGGTGGAAAAGGACATCTTTTTTGAACAACCTTCTTCTCTTTTCTTTGATTTCTTGACGCAAATTGTTGATTAAGAATTCTTAGTAATCTCTTGCAACGGTTTGACACCTTTCCAAATAATCAACTAGTAAAACGCCCTTAGCATCGTAAACATTAATGCTATGAATTTGGGTGTATCCATTGCAAACTTTGAATTTTTGTTTCTGGGTTGAAGGGGTGAACCCACGAATCTATTGAAACCTTTGGAGTAGACGTTGTATTTCAACAACTCGGATCAGTTTTTAGAACCAATCTGGCACTAACTTTACTCATGTCTAAACTGTCACTCAAAATGCGTGTTACAGTACTTTTACCAATTTCCAGTTCCTCTGCTAACTTTATAATGGTAATTTTTCTATCACATCTAACTAAATCGTGAACTTTGCCTAAAATGTCTGTTGTGATCGATGTCGAAGGCCGACCTGACCTCGGATCATCTTCACATGATTGTCTACCGTGCTTACACTCAGTACACCACTTCTTCACTGCTGAATATGCCAGAGCAGACACACACATCTAAAGTTGCTTCCATGTCCTGGTGGATTTCTTGCGGTGTCATTTTATTTTTAACAAAATATTTGATCACGACACAAAGTTCCATCTTCTCCATGATGTTTAACACTGCTCACTTCTTTCCTTCAAAAATCCGCAACTCTTCGGACAACCCTCGTACAAATAGTGCTCCATTTTGTGTTTGACTTAAATTTAAAAAAAATAAGTACGCGTGAAAGTTTAAACTTAGTCTTAAATTTTCGATTTCTCTAAAATAAAATGTACACAAATTATGCAACGAATATCCTAATTGTCATAATTTAATTTGCAGTGGAGATTTTTAACAACAATAATAATAATTAACATTATCCTAGTACTACTGGGCAGTAAGTTCAGATTTTTTTCTTTACATAAGTATGGACGTATTCGCTTAGTATTATATTTTTTCTTCTCGTAACCAACATTCTGAATATGGCTTTGATTTGTCATTGATGTAGCATAATTTTCTAATTTGTAAAAAAACTTTTTTTAATCTTTGATGCATCCAGAATATGTTGTCAACCCCTTCCGTGATTTTCCCGAGATAACTCCATGTTTCAAAATTCCAGTGAAATTACTCTACCATCGTGCCTATGAAATATCCAGCATGTATGATAGTTTACATAAAGAATTGTTAGTCATCAAATAATTATTATTCAAAAATGACTTTCCAAATTATTTTGTTGACAGAATACATCGTTGTTACTTGAATAAGAGAAGTGTGCTTACGTCTTCTATTCACGGGGTATTGAAAAATATTATGGTCATTGATTTGCCTTATATGAGCAAATATTCATTGATTATTAAAAGTCAGCTAAAAAATGTCATACACATGGTATACCTACAGATACATCTGAGGTGCATTTTTTAAATCTAATTGTCGCCTCAGCTATTTAAAAAAAATTAAAGACAAAATTACACCTCTTCAATTCTCTTTTGTTGTCCATAAATTTACTTATTATTGCTGTTAGAATGGTTATATTGGTTCCACCAAGAGAAACTTAATAACTATTATTAAAGAACATGCTAAATGCTAAGTCTTATTTAAGACTATTATACACACCCAGGGTCTAACCTTTCCGTCATATCTAATTTCTTTAAGATCTTGGCTCGGCATGGCCAGGTGGTTAGGGAGCTCGACTCGCAATCTGCTGGTCGCAGGTTCGAATCACCATCACACCAAACATACTCGCCCTTTCAGCCGTGGTGGCATTATAATGTGAAAATCAATCCCACTGTTCGTTGGTAAAACAGTAGCCCAAGAGTTGGCGGTGGGTGGTGATGACTAGCTGCCTTCCCTCTAGTCTTACACTGCTAAATTAGGGATGGCTAGTGCAGATAGCCCTCGTGTAGCTTAGTGCGAAATTCAAAAACAAACAAACGAAGTTTAAGATATTGGTTAAATCCAATGCCGAGCAAAGTCTCCGTATCAAGGAGACATCTAGAAACTATACTATTACTGACAAGGACTGACATTATTTGTTGAAACAAACATAATTAATTTTAAAACATCTGGAGATCTCAACGATTACAAGTCGAAATGAAAACGATGATCTCGGACCTCATTTTATAAATCAGCAGATGTCTCCTTGATACAAAGACTTTGCTCATCATTAGCCTTAATCAAGATCTTAAGGAAATTAGATTTGACGGAAACGTTTTTATGTCGTAGCTTCTATCTTCTTTGATTCAACAATGTTAAGACTTTGGAGGGAATTGTACATTTTAGAAGTCCTCGTACGGGGTTATGTTTCATCAAGAAAACTTACGTGTTGATTTCTATCTTTCATTTCCTCATTTCTCTACTACTTTCCTCGGTGGCTTATTTGAGTACTTGTTATAAATACAAATCATCTATGAAACCTTTAATCCCTTCCTTGTTTGTTTGTTGTTGTTTGATTCTTTAATTTTATGTACCTACAGTTACTCTGATAGTTAGTTCGTTTACAATGTAACTCCATTTTCTGGCCTCCCACTGTCAACTGTAACTCTAGATAGCTTCATTTACTTGCTTAATCTTCCTTTTGACTATATTTCGACTTTATTCTGTCTTTTTTAAACTATTCTAAACGTTTACACACAAATTCTTGCTGCTCTTTGTTTTGGTAATATTTCCTGTGGTAAAGTGTTTATAAGTTGCAAAGATATAAAATTATTTAATACATTGAAATCAACCTCTTCAAACTCCTACTCCTAATTCAAAGAAGATAATTGAAATGCTTTAATTACAAATCATATATTTTAAATTTTTAGTCTTTAAAGGAGGATATTCAACTTGTTCGATGTTAGAAGCACTTTTAAACTTTCCACTTACGATCTGATGTTCTCCCATAAAGCCTACTTTGTCACATTGTAATAGTATCTTATAAACTTGTGTATAACTTCACCCAAAATGTTCCAATTCATCAGTACAGACTACAAGGCTACAACTACCAGTTTTCCTGATTTTTGTTTTCGATAAAATTCGTCTCAAAGCGTTTGAATTAGTCTGTTAAGCAGGTGTTGCACATAGATATTGAGTGTGTTTTTTTTATTTATGCCTCTCAAAAGGGAGTGTTATCAGCTTGAAAGCTGATAATTAATAGTCTACTGTAAAGTAAGGCTATATGTTGTAACGAATTTGTTATAATATCAACGTTTGTTTAGATTAAATTTCTATTTAGAAACATACATAGTTTATACTGTTAAATACTGTAACGAATTTGTCAATATATATTTATTTTAATATCGACGTTGTTTAGATTAAGTTTATATTTAAAAACATGCATACCTTATAGTGTTAGATATGTATTGCAAAACCCCCGCCTATTCTCCAAAGTTGTAGAAGATTCTCTAGAGTAAGAATCAACAATATATGTACATACGTAAACGTTTAAATGTAGCTCAGTATTGTTTGTTACGTCAGACTGAAATTTCTAGAACGCCTCCACACAGATATAATTATAACCAACGCGACCACCCAAAAGAGGAGTGTATATCAGCAGTGTCTATAAACTTCGAAAGCTATAACTGTGATATTAATAACGCTTATCAATCGGAAAACTTTAGATATTTGATTAAGAATATTTATAAATGTCGAACATTACAAATCGCTTAACTTCAGTAACTTCTGATCGGACATTAACATTTTTTTACGAAAACATTACCTAAGTTCAACCGTGGAAAACCTACTCTGTGTGGCCAAGGAAAATATAGCTAGCTTCCAGCGGATCGTATCTACACAGCGTGGTCACAAGTAAATAGACACAACCTTTTCAGAAAAAATGAAAATTTTCAGTCATATTCACATGAATGGATATATTTATAATTTAATTAATATCTAATAGATCTTCCTTTCGCTTCCTGGAGTTCGTTGATCCTTT
>NW_013669256.1:112562-114826 GCF_000517525.1 Limulus polyphemus
TCGTCTGAGAACAATACGGTCGTCCAAAAGTCCAGAGGCTTGGGCATCACATCACTTGCCCCCTTCTTTCATCTGACTATGTTGGCAGGTCTTAATAAGGGCTTCTGTCTAGCTGCTCTGCAACGATAACCCAATCTGTGGAGAATCCGTTGAACAGATTTCGGGCTCATCCCACCAATTTTGGCCACTTCTGCAGTCTTTAATCTGGGATCCATTTCGATGCTCCTTTTGACAGCCCTTTTTGTCCTCTCCGATGGACCAGGACGACCCGGACGCTGCTCAGTTGTTTCCTTGCCGTGTTTCCTGAACTGCACAATGATTCTGTTGACTGTCGAAAGCAGTATTCCCAAATTCTGCGAAATTTGCCGCTGACTTATTCCACCATCTGTTTAACCAACTATCCTTCCTCTAACAAAATCTGACAATTCGAGAGAACCTTGAGTTCTAAGCATGTTGTAGCACAATATAATTAGTGTGCGGACCATTTTCATTTATATAGTACTCTGTGAACACAAATTAGTTAGCATAAATCAGTTAAATGACGAAAAACTAGGTGTCTATTTACTTGTGACCACTCAGTGTACATCAATTCGTAATTAACGCGCTCATCGTAAACCCTCGATTGTTTGTAAGTTTGTGGAACTTTTGTTTATAAATCTTTGTTTGTAATAACTATTTGTAATAATTGTTACTGTAAACTGTATTGCTGCGTGTATATTAAAACTCATTTGTATTAAAAACGAAGACGGTGTGTACCAATCTTGTTGGGAAATATCGTAAATTGACTAATATATCGGCGTATATTTAATTACCAATTCCAAAGTACCATTTAACTACTAAATTTAAATTATCAGTTAACTCGGCTTCGGACTATTCGAAATTCTAATGTGTAACAATGTATGTTTATTTCTGTTATTATATAGTTATTACGTGAAATTATCTTTTTTAGATTTAGCGAATTTTTTTTGGAAATGAACTCAAAGAAAGCAGGTTTTTTTATTTCGCTTATTTATAGCTTATATTAATACATCATAAATTCTGGCAAATAGTTTTTGAAACATGGAGTTATCTCGGGCAGTAAACTATGTTTTATAATTAAATGTTTTTCATAAGTTTTAACAAAGATCTTGTATATTTTATGACATAATTATACAGACGTTTATTTTCTAAATTTGTTTTCGCATATATTTTTCATTATTTGATCTAGGTTTTCTTTCTAATTCTCAAATCCGGATTGCAATATCATTTTTATAAGGTTGGTTTTGAAAGCTTACAAAACAGTGTGAAAGAATACTCAAGTAATTTAGCACATCACGTACATTACTGATTTATAACAATCGTCAATTTTGTGTTTCTGTACTAACCCTTTTTCTTCAGAGAATGGAACTTACCCATCATGGTGTGTATTTATTTTTAAAAAAGCTGTAAAGTTGCTCTCATCTGTGAGCTCATATCTATTTTGTAAAGGTTTTTAAAATGTTTTTCTGTATGAGGTATACGAAAAATTATTTTATTAATCTTCTTTTGTGCATATTAAAACTTTAGCGTTTGATAATTTAATGCTGTTGTTTGATTAATAATCGCTCCTTCTTAAAATGATCAATCTTTTAAATGCTCTTACTGTTTTTATTTATAGGTCTGATGCAAAATTATGGACTTAATTTATGCAAGTAAAATGTATTTTGTTTTAAAATTCAACTTGGTTTCTTAAATAGTCACAGGACAATCATGTAATCTCACTGCTTCTCACAAATATTGAATAAAAATTTCTGTCAAAGATACTTAAAAACTGTAATTGTATTTTCATGCATTTCTTTAAATTAATGCTTTTTTCAAACAATATATTATTAATAAACTTACATATGTTCAAAGTGTTTAGTTTTTCTTTTCTTTATTTTTCTGAAGCAAATTATATAAAACAAAAACTTTGGCGAAATTTTAGCCAAGAAGCAGAAGTTTATCACAAAGACGT
This sequence comes from Limulus polyphemus, assembly GCF_000517525.1. Lineage (NCBI taxonomy): Eukaryota > Metazoa > Arthropoda > Merostomata > Xiphosura > Limulidae > Limulus > Limulus polyphemus. The sequence goes on from NW_013669256.1 coordinate 114,535, forward strand.
AGAATCATTAGCTATAAAACATTTTCCAGTTCGCAATTTGCTGGTCATAATCCTACAAAAAAAAAAAAAAATACAACAAGTTAAAAGAACCGAGCTCTCGAGATTTTAAGTTCATATTTACCCGTTATAGCCCACAGTAATCACGGTTTTGTTTGTTTGTTTGTAATTAAGCACAAAGCTACACAATGGGCTATCTGTGCTCTGCTCACCATGGGTATCGCAACCCGGATTCTAGCGTTGTAAGTCCGCAGACATACCGCTGAAAATGTTCGACAACAACTCTTAACTTGAC
>NW_013669257.1:0-3268 GCF_000517525.1 Limulus polyphemus
TTTATATAAACAATTTCAACATCAGAAAAGCATTTAAAACCTGCACCTGCTTCTGTATATAAGGCTGAACTGTTTGATATCTTACAAGCCCTTCTGTGGCTGGAAGATTCCGAGGTTACGAAAGCTCTGATAGTCAGTGATTCTTGAAGTTCATTACTTTCGATTAAGAACGGTTCCTTTACATCTAACCCAATGTTACTGAGTGAAGTATTTATATACCTTGTCCGATTATGTGGCCGCATGGTCATCAAATCAGGGAAATGAGATAGTTGATCATCTTGCCAGGAATGTGTTAGCATATCCTGGGGACATAAACGTTTCTATTGAACTTGGTGACCTCTATGGCCAAGTTTATCAATTCATTTTAGATTCCTGGCAGTGTAGATGGAATTCCGTGCAACATTCTAATATCTACAAGAAAATTGTTCCTGTTGTTTCTTCTCACATCAAGTATGAATGTACGAACAGACACCAAGAAGTTATTATTACACACCTCCGGTTTAATTGCACAGGTCTAAATGGACATCTGTACAAAATAAAGGTACACCTAAATGGTGAATGCAGCCATTGTTCAAATTTTGAAGACCCAGAACACGCTTTCATGGAATGTACATATTACCAAAGAGATCGAGCAGCCATAAAACAACAGATGGGTAACATAAAAGTCCCTTTTACCTACCTCTTTCTATTAACTACGAATTGTCTCTATCCTGCAATATATAACTTTGTTATAACAAATAACATAAACATTTAATGTCCTTTTCTTTTTACTAATAGGGCTACTTTATTTGTCCTTGTCTCCAATGGCTGGAGTCGCCCCAGTCGAGAAGAACTAACTATGTAAACTTTTTTCCTTATGTATTATTCCAATAACATGACCTTGTAGGATTTTTAGTGTAACACAATTAACTACAAAGAAAAATTATAAAAAGTATAATAATAATAATAATGTATGTATGTATATGTAACTACTAAATTCTCCTTAATGCTAAATGGCTGAGTGACGAATGTATCTAGTTGAACTAGCTCAGATCGGTGAAATTCGGGGCAAATCATCTGCTGATGGCGCCCCCATAAATCGAAAAAAAATTATTGTAGAACTTTTGAGGATATTGACATTAGCATGGATTGGAGCTATGCTAACAATTTAGGATGGGTTTGTATAGTAATACCTTAACATCGTAGTATTTATGTCCAAACATTATGGGGCTGGAATAACAACTTCAAGGACAGTTCTACTGTCTCCCCCATTGATGTATGTATTCCAATTATTTCTTTCTTAATATCTTATTTTTTACTAATTTGTCTTCAGCAGCCGCCTTCCCACATCTGGCTGCAGACAGCGAAAGGTGGTAAAGATATGAGACGTTCTGGGATAGAGCATCCACATCTGCATTTTTTTTTATTTTTACCTATTTATTATTATTAAGAACGTAAGGCTTGCGAAACTGAGGTTAAACTTCATAGACGGTCTACCCCCAACGCAATTTGGGTCTTACTTCTGCCAGTGCCTTAAGAAACAGGGCACATTGCATAACTACTCATCTTATGGTGTGTGACCAGGTGGTACATATCTGTTTTGTAGCTTCGTTGTTTCTTTTTTCTTTTTACAATTCATTATTTTTCATCTAAGGTTTGGATATGTTGTGTTAAATTCTCGATATTCTTCCTTATGATGTAATATTTTTTCTTTCTTTTAATTATATATATTTATATATATATAGCTTACAATCTATTGATTGCATTAATTGTTTATAGGTGATTAAATCAACATTATAAAACAATAATGAATTAAATATCGCAATACCATTATCGGTCCTGGTTGTTAACTTATTGTCGTAACAGATAATGTCTGTGGTAATAGCACCCAAGTGCGTTGGAGATATCCCATCTATCAGACAATATCCAAACACCAATGTCAATCTAGTCAGCTGTCATGGAAAAAAAATCATCAGTTAAATAAAGGTACGAAGCTAAGAGCTTACACCCACAACGTCTCAGCTTCTACTCCCTTTCACTCTCTATAGCCAGTTGTTACCTTTAAATTTACTTAAGTAGAAATGAATTGAAATAAAGCCAACCTAATATTTCTACTAACTAAACTCCCAACATCCACTCTTACAAAAATATATTAAACATAACTATAAGGTATTAAATAGAAGTAAATAGAACTATAATATATTAGATAGAAGTAAATAGAACTATAAGATATTAAATAGAAGTAAATAGAACTATAAGATATTAAATAGAAGTAAATAGAACTATAAGATATTAAATAGAAGTAAATAGAACTATAAGATATTGAATAGATGTAAATAGAAGTATAAGTTATTGAATAGAAGTAAATCGAACTATAATTTATTGAATAGAAGAAAATCGAACTATAAGTTATTGAATAGAAGTAAATCGAACTATAATTTATTGAATAGAAGTAAATAGAACTATAAGTTATTGAATAGAAGTAAATAGAACTATAAGTTATTGAACATAAGTAAATAAAACTATAATATATTAAATAGAAGTAAGTAGAACTATAAGATATTAAACAGAAGTAAATAGAACTATAATATATTAAATAGAAGTAAGTAGAACTATAAGATATTAAACAGAAGTAAATAGAACTATAAGATATTAGATTGAAGTAAATAGAACTATAGTAGATGCTTGAACACTAACAGTTAGTAGAAGCTTGAACACTAACAGTTAGTAGAAGTCTGAACACTAACATACATTAGAAGCTCCAAAACTAACAGTTAGTAGAAGCTTGAACACTAACAGTTAGTAGAAGCTTGAACACAAGCTTCTACTAACTGTTAGTTTTGGAGTTTCTAATGTTTGTTAGTGTTCAAGCTTCTACTAGCTGTTAGTTTTGGAGCTTCTACTGTCTGTTTGGAACACTAACAGTTAATAGAAGCTTGAACACAAACAATTAGTAGAAGCTTGAACACAAACAAACAGTAGAAGCTCCAAAACTAACAGGTAGTAGAAGCTTGAACAATTGTTAGTTAGTTGTATCCTGATATTGTTGATCTACGTGTTTGCTAGCTGTATCCTGATATTGTTGATCTACGTGTTTGTTAGTTGTATCCTAATATTGTTGAATTGTGTTTTGGTTAGTTCTATCCTGATATTGTTGATTTATGTTTTCTTAGTTGTATCTTGATATTGTTGTCCTATGTGTTTGCTACTTGTAACCTGATTTTGTTGTCCCATGTATTTGCTACTTGTGTACTAATATTAACTATGACTCTCTTAAGGCAGCCAAATG
>NW_013669257.1:4154-18066 GCF_000517525.1 Limulus polyphemus
TAACCTGATTTTGTTGTCCCATGTATTTGCTACTTGTGTACTAATATTATTGAGCTATGTGTTTGCTACTTGTAACCTGATTTTGTTGTCCCATGTATTTGCTACTTGTGTACTAATATTATTGAGCTATGTGTTTGCTACTTGTAACCTGATTTTGTTGTCCCATGTATTTGCTACTTGTGTACTAATATTATTGATCTATGTGTTTGCTACTTGTAACCTGATATTGTTGATCTATGTAGTTGCTAGTTGTATCTTGATATTTTTGATTATGTGTTTGTTAGTTGGATTCTAATATTGTTGTCCTGTGTGTTTGCTACTTGTATCAAGATATTGGTGATTTATATTTTCGCTAGTAGTATCCTAAGTTTGTTGATCTATACGTTTGTTAGTTGTATCCTGATATTGTTGATCTATGTTTTTGTTAGTTCTATTTTGATATTGTTGATCTATATGTTTGTTAGTTCTATTCTGATATTGTTGATCTATATATTGGTTAGTTATACCATTATATTGTTGATCTATGTGTTTGCTAGTTCTATTCTGATATTGTTGATCTATATGTTTCTTAGTTATACCATTATATTATTGATCTATATGTTTGCTGGTTCTATTCTGATATTTTTGATATACGTGTTTGTTAGTTTTGCCCTCATTTTGTTGTCCTATGTGTTTGCTAGTTGTATTCTGATATTTTTTATGTACGTGTTTGTTAGTTGTGTCCTGATTTTGTTGTCCTATGTATTTGTTAGTTGTGTCTTGATTTTTTATCTTTGTTTTTCTAGTTGTATCAAGATTTTATTGTTTTATGTGTTTGCTAGTTGTATCCGAATTTTGTTGATCTATGTATTCGGTAGTTATATATTGATTTTGTTGTCTTATATGTTTGCTGTTTGTTTTGTGATTATGTTGATCTATGTGTTTTCTAGTTGTATCCGAATTTTGTTGATCTATGTGTTTGCTATTTGTATCGTGATTATGTTGATCTTTATTTTGCTAGTTGTATCATCATTTTATTGTTCTTCGTGTTTGTTAGTTGTATACTAATATTGTTGACCTAGAATTTGATATTTGTATTCTGATTTTGTTGTCTTATGTGTTTGTTAGCTGTATCCTTATATTCTTGATCTATGTTTTGTTAGTTCTATCCTTGTATTGTTGATCTATATGTTTGTTAGTTATATCATTATATTGTTTATCTATATGTTTGTTAGTTATATCATTATATTGTTTATCTATGTGTTTTATAGTGGTATCCTGATTCTGTTGTCCTATGTGCTTGCTAGTTGTTTCCTGATATTCCCAGTTTGCCGTTGAAGAAGAAAGGTCCATCTTTTGAAAGCGCTCGGGTTATAGGGTTTTTACTAATTTCTATCAAGACTTTTTGAACCTTCTTGTTTTTCTAATATCACGATTGTATCCTGATATTGTTGATCTATGTGTTTGCGACTTGTATTCTGAATTAATTGTCCTGTGTGGTTGTTAGTAGTATCCTTTAGATTGTTGATCTATGTGTTGTTAGTTGTATCCTGATTTTATTTTCCTATGCGTCTGTAAGTTATATCCTGATATTGCTGATCTAATTATTTTGCTAGTACTATCCTGTTGTTGTTGATCTATGTATTTGTTAGTTGAATCCTGATATTGTTGATCTATGTTTTTGTTAGATGTATCCCAATATAGTTGATCTGTATGTTTGTTAGTTATAACATTATATTGTTGATCAATGTATCTGCTAGTTTTTCTTTTACTGATGATATACGTGTTTTTTAGTTGTGTCCAGATATTTTGATCTATATGTTTGCTAGTTTTTTCCTGATATTGTTGATCTATGTTTTGTTAGTTGTATCCTTATGTTGTTGATGTATGTTTGCTAGGTTTTTCCTTTTACTGTTTATCTTTGTGTTTGCTAGTTGTGTCCTGATTTTGTTGTCCTGTGTGTTTACTACTTGTATGAAGATATTGGTGATCTATATTTTCGCTAGTTGTATCCTAATTTTGTTGATCTATACGTATGTTAGTTGTATCCTGATATTGTTCATCTATGTTTTTGTTAGTTGTACCCTGGTATTGCTGATCTAAGTTTTGTTAGAACTATCCTTATATTGTTGATCCATATGTTTGTTAATTATACAATTATATTATTTAGCTATGTGTTTGCTAGTTGTATCCTGATATTTTTGATCTAAGCTTTTGTTAGTTCTACCCTGGTATTGGTGATCTATGTTTTGTTAGTACTATCCTTATATTGTTGATTCACATGTTTGTTAGTTATACAATTATATTGTTTATCTATGTGTTTGCTAGTTGTATCCTAATATTGTTTATCTGGGTTTGTTTGTTATATCCTATATTGTTGATTTATGTGTTTGTTACTTCTATCCTCATATTTTTGATCTATGTTTTGCTAGTTTTATCCCGATATCGTTGACCTATTTGTTTGTTATTGTTATCCTGATATTGTTGGTATCTGTGTTTGCAAGTTTTTTCCTGATAATGTTTTCTAGGTTTCTGCTATTTTTATCGTGATATTGTTGATCTATGTATTTGCCAGTTGTATTCTGATTTTGTTGATCTTTGTTTTGCTATTTGTAACACCATTTTATAGTTATATGTGTTTGTTAGTTGTATCCTAATATTGTTGATCTAGCTTTTGCTAGTTGTATGATCATTTTATTGTTCTATGTGTTTGTTAGTTGTATCCTAATATTGTTGTTCTATCTGTTTGTTACTTGTATCCTTATATTGTTAATATATGTTTTTGCTAGTTGTATCTTGATATTTCTATCTAGTTGTGTCCTAAGATTATTGATCTACGTGTTTGCCTCTTGTATCCTGATATTGTTGGGTTATGCTTTTGTTAATTGTGTCCTGATTTTGTTGTCCTATTTGTTTGTTAGTTGTATCCTAATTTTGTTGTCTTATTTGTTTGCTAGTTGTATCCTAAGTTTGTTAATCTATGTATTTGCCAGTTGTATCCTGATTTTGTTGATCTTTGTTCTGCTATTTGTAACACCATTTTATTGTTATGTGTGTTTGTTAGTTGTATCCTAATATTGTTGATCTAGCTTTTGCTAGTTGTATCATCATTTTATTGTTCTATGTGTTTGGTAGTTGTATCGTAATATTTTTGATCTAGGATTTGCTATTTGTATTCTGATTTTGTTGTCTTATGTGTTAGTTAGTTGTATCCTAATATTATTGTTCTATCTGTTTTTTACTTGTATCCTTATATTGTTAATCTATGTTTTTGCTACTTGTATCCTGATATTGTTGTTCTATTGTATTTGCTAGTTATACCATTATATTGTTGTTCTATGTGTTTGCCTCTTGTATCCTGATATTGTTGATCTATGTATTTGTTTTTGTCTCTTGATTTTATTGACCTGTGTGTTTGCTAGTTGTATCCTAAGTTTGTTGATCTATGTATTTGCCAGTTGTATTCTGATTTTGTTGATCTTTGTTCTGCTATTTGTAACACCATTTTATTGTTATGTGTGTTTGGTAGTTATATCCTAATATTTTTGATCTAGGATTTGCTATTTGTATTCTGATTTTGTTGTCTTATGTGTTTGTTAGTTGTATCCTAATATTATTGTTCTATCTGTTTTTTAACTTGTATCCTTATATTGTTAATCTATGTTTTTGCTACTTGTATCCTGATATTGTTGATCTATTGTATTTGCTAGTTATACCATTATATTGTTGTTCTATGTGTTTGCCTCTTGTATCCTGATATTGTTGATTTATGCTTTTGTTAGTTGTGTCCTGATTTTGTTGTCCTATTGGTTTGTTAGTTGTATCCTTATATTGTTGATATATGTGTTTTCTAGTTTTATCCCAAATAGCAAATCCTAGATCAACAATACTAGAATACAACTAACAAACACACAGAACAATAACATGATGGTAGAACTAGTAAACATGGAGATCAAGAAAATCAAGATACAAAAAACAAACACACAGATCAACAATATCATGAGACAACAAGCAAACACACAGATCAACAATATCATGAGATAACAAGCAAAAACCTGGAAAACAATATCATATTCTGATTTTGTTGTCTTATATGTTTGCTTGTTGTATCCTATTTTTTTTCTCTTATGTCTTTGCTAGTTGTATCTCAATTTTGTTGATCTACGTGTTTGTTAGTTGTATCCTGATATTCACAGTTTGCCCCTGAAGAAGAGAGGTCCAATTGTCGAAAGCGCTCGGGGTATGAAGTTTTTATTGATTTCTGTCAAGACTTGTTGAACATACGTGTTTTTCCAACATCATGATGTTGATCTATGTGTTTGCTAGTTGTATCCTGATATTTTTTATTTATGTGTTTGTTAGTTATGTCCTAATATTGTTGATCTATGTGTTTGTTAGTTATGTCCTAATATTGTTGATCTATGTGTTTGCTTTTGTAGCTTGATTTTGTCGATCTGTGTGTTTGCTTGTTGTATCCTAATTTTTTTTGTCTTATGTGTTTGCGAGTTGTATCCTAATTTTGTTGTCTTTTATGTTTGCTAGTTGTATTCTAATTTTGTTAATCCATGTTTTTGCTAATGGTATTCTAATTTTGTTAATCTATGTTTTTGCTTGTTGCATCCTGATATTGTTGATCTATGTGTTTGCTACTTGTATCCTGATATTGCTGATCCATGCTTTTTCTACTATCATCCCATTATTATTGATCTATGTGTTTACTAGTTGTATTCTAATTTTGTTGATCTATGTTTTCGGTAGTTATATCTTGATTCTGTTGTCGTATGTGTTTGCAATTTGTTTTTGATTATACTGATCTATGTTTTTACTATTTATATCCTATGTATTTCTGTTCATCTATATGTTTGTTAGTTATACCATTATATTGTTGATTTATGTTTTGTTGGTTTTATTCTGATATTGTTGATCTATGTTTTTTTAGTTCTATTCTGATATTGCTGTCTTATGTCTTTGTTTTTTGTAGCTTGATTTTATTGATCTGTGTGCTTGCTAGTTGTATCCTAATTTTGTTGTCTTATGTCTTTGTTTTTTGTATCTCAATTTTGTTGTTTTATGTGTTTGCTGGTTGTATCCTAATTTTAGTACATTATGTGTTTTCTGGTTGTATCCGAATTTTGTTGTCTCATGTGTTTGCTAGTTGTATCAACATTTTATTGTTTTGCTTGTTTGTTAGTTGTATACTAATATTGTTGATCTAGGATTTGCTATTTGTATTTTGATTTTGTTGTTTTATATGTTTGTTAGTTGTATCCTGATATTCCTAATCTATGTTTTGTTATTTCTATCTTCATATTGTTTATCTATGATTTTGCTAGTTGTATCCTGATATTGTTGATCTATGTTTTGTTATTTCTATCTTCATATTGTTGATCTAGGTTTTGTTATTTCTATCCTTATATTGTTTATCTATGTTTTTGTCAGTTCTATCCTTGTATCGTTCAACTATATGTTTGTTAGTTATATCATTATATTGTTTATCTATGTGTTTGCTAGTTGTATCCTGATTTTTTTTTATCTACGTGTATGTTAATTGGGTCCTGATTTTGTTGTCCTATGTGTTTGTTATTCGTATCCTGATTTTGTTGTCATATGTGCTTGCTAGTTGTTTCCTGATATTCCCTGTTTGCCGCTGAAAAAAAAAAGGTCCATCTTTCGAAAGCGCTCGGGTTATATGGTTTTTATTAATTTCTGCCAAGACTTTTTGAACCTGCTTGTTTTTCTAATATCATGAATTGATTCTGATATTGTTGATTTATGTGTTTGCTACTTGTATCCTGAATTAATTGTCCTATGTGGTTGTTAGTTGTATCTCTATATTGTTGATCTGTATGTTTGTTAGTTGTAACATTATATTGTTGATCTATGTGTTTGCTATTTTTTTCTTTTACTGGTGATATATGTGTTTGTTAGTTGTATCCTTATATTGTTGATCTATGTGTTTGCTAGTTTTTCCTGATTTTTTTTATGTATGTTTTTGCTAGGTTTTTTTCCCTTTTACTGTTGATCTATGTGTTTGCTAGTTTTTCCTGATTTTTTTTATGTATGTGTTTGTTAGGTTTATTTCCCTTTTACTGTTGATCTATGTGTTTGTTAGTTGTGTCCAGGTATTTTTGATCTATGTGTTTGTTAGTTATGTCCAGGTATTTTTTATCTATGTGTTTGTTAGCTAGATTCTTATATTGTTGATCTAGGTGTTTGCTAGTTTTATTCTGAATTTGTTGTTTTATGTATTTGCTAGTTGTATCCTGATTGTATTGTTCTATATTATCAATAATTGTACCTTGTTATTGTTGATCAATGTTTTTGCATATGTTAAACGCACAATCTGTATTGTACAACTAAAGCTACGTAAGAACTTGTAACCAAGTTAAACATTAATGGATATCCATAAATAATTATTGGTAGAACTTTACGAAACTATGAACACAGAGACCTCGATAACGTTTGAGAAACATTACCACATGTGAAAAGTAATCTGTTTCACACGAATTTTGTTATACTGTTTATTAGTCCTAAGATTTCAGTTTGTATCAGACAGGCATGCATAAAATCAGGTTTTGACGTCAGTTACAGAAAAACGAGGTCGAACTTTGAATGATGTGTTTGTAAGATCAGCCTTGTAACCTGAACCATGCAATAAACCCGCAGATAAGTGTACAGGTTATAAATTAGGTTTTGTATGGTTCAGTGTACAATACTATTAGAGATAGAATTAAAAAATATCTTCGAGCTTTAGACAGTACAGACAGCGCTGTATTAACAAACACGGTAGAGCTGACATCTCCGAGACTTAGACAGTACAGACAGCGCTGTATTAACAAACACGGTACAGCTGACATCTCCGAGACTTAGACAGTACAGACAGCGCTGTATTAACAAACACGGTACAGCTAACATCTTCGAGACTTAGTACACACAGCGCTGTATTAACAAACACGGTACAGCTGACATCTCCGAGACTTAGACAGTAAAGACAGTGTTGTATTAACAAACACGGTACAGCTGACATCTTCGAGCTTTAGACAGTACAGACAGCGCTGTATTAAGAAACACGGTACAGCTGACATCTCCGTGCTTTAGACAGTACAGACAGCGCTGTGTTAAGAAACACGGTACAGCTGACATCTTCAAGACTTAGACAATAGAGACAGCGCTGTATTAACAAACACGGTACAGCTGATAGTTTCGTTTTAAGTTTATTTACTGATTAAGTATAATTTTATTACAAGTTACAGCTTTTACATTAAGGAAGATAATTTTTTAGAACAGGTATGACATTTCGGTCACTGGTGCCATCATTTTCTACCTCAAAGAAGCCGTAATGGCGAAAGGTTGGTTTAAATAAAACCAATTATGTTTTCTGGAGTAATAAATCGTGTTTTATTTATCTTTTTAACAATGAATATACCTCTCCAAACTATAAATTATCATAAACTTCATATTACTCTGTGTTGTTCTGGTCAGGTTGACTTGCCAATATCCAATCAATCCATAAGTGTCTAACCATGTGTGACTCAACTTCCCCTCATACGACACATGGATTAAACGTCTAGGCCTGAAGACACAGACATTGCTGTCTATAATATTTAATTGCTGACAAGAGGGAGGGCAAACACTCTTCAACAACGTCGCCAACACATTTACTCGTAACTGAATAGCGGAATTGACTGTAACGCTCATTACACCTGAAAACTGAAGCGTGCTAAACAGCACATCGCACATTCCATTTGTTAAGCCTCGACGTCAGCCCCTCAAAACAAAGTTTTTAGACCTCACTAATCATCCTTTCTTATAAACCAAGAAAATAAAGTGAAAAAAGTTTTCATAAATACAAATAAATCTAGCTTATCTAATTGGAACAAAATAGAAGCTTGAATGTTTTTAAAACTACAACTACCTAGAGCACTGGAAAAAATCAGTAATTCAAATAAACTACGTAATATAAGGGAATCTTCAATAGCCGCGGAACATGAAATTCTTTTAGGCAGGATTAAAGTAAATTAACCTATGATAACTTTATTTCACTTTTTATTATCTATATTTTTTGTACGCCAGCAATACCAAGCGTGGGGTATGCTTATACCCGGTTCGATTTTATTACTCATCAGGATCTCTACCAACCTACCCTCAAATTAAAATTATTTCAGGCAGAATTAGAATAAATTAATGTATGAGATTCTGGGCTTAGTCAAATAAACAAATTAAAATGGTTTGACCACCTGAGTTCAAAACTCTAATTAGATCTCAAATCGGTCACGAGATGACTGAAATAGGAGCTAAATGTTTGTACTTGAAAAAAATAAAACAAAACTCAGAGCCGTTCTATGAGCCGCTCAGCCGCGGCTGAAAATGACGACAAAAAAAATCACGAATAAAGAGTTTTTTATATGTTTAGCGTTTTTTCATTATTAAATGTAAATCCCTCTAAGACAAAAATAATAACATTGTTCAAGAATAAATTGGAATTGCAAAATTACAAGTTCTTTAAATAAATTGAAAGATGCAAAAACGTTGGAAATAATATTTCGTTTCTTTTAATATAATGAACAGAAAACATTTAACTCTTTGGTTAGACAAATCCAATACTGTGTTTAATGCATGGGTGTATATATATGCAGTGAGCTACGCTAACGCTCTTTATATTATTTATTTTCAAGTACATTTGGAAATGTATATTTTAATTAAGTGAACAACGTTTGGTTATTGATAGCTGCTAAATTAGTAATATATCCGAAAATGTAATTAACATTCTCTGAAATGCATCTTATTAAAATCATCAGTAAATTCTTGTGTTTGAAATTATTGATGCAACATCAAACTTTTGTATATCTTCGGATATTACGTCATTATTATAGTTAACTAAACGTTAAATGTGCTTTGATAATGCTGAAGAATGTTTCATAATAAATGCTATACATTTTATAACTTTCTGTTAAAACAGTATTCACTCCAACTGCAAAACGTTTAATAAATTAACAAAACTTACATTCTGTTTCTAGGAATTGTAGATTTTTACATTCTGTTTATTAGAGTGGTAGATTTTTACATTCTGTCTCTAAGAATGGTAGACTTTTACATTCTGTTTATAAGAGTGGTAGATGTTTACATTCTGTTTATAAGAATGGTAGATTTTTACATTCTGTTTATAAGAATGGTAGATTTTTACATTCTGTGTATAAGAGTGGTAGATTTTTACCATCTGTTTATAAGAGTGGTAAATTTTTAATTCTGTTTATGAAAATAGTTGATTTTTACCATCTGTTTATAAAAATAGTTGATTTTTGCATTTTCTATGTAAAAATTGTAGATTTTTTCATTTTATTTGTATGAATGGTAGATTTTATATACTGTTGATGACAATCGTAGATTTTTACGTTATTTTTTGAGAATGGTAGATTTTTACATTTTCTTTATAATAATGGTAGATTTTTACACTTTCTTTATACTAATGGTAGATATTTATATATTTTTTATAAGAATGGTAGATTTTTAGATTCTGTTTATAAGAATGGTAGATTTTTACATTCTGTCTCTAATAATGGTAGACTTTTTACATTCTGTCTCTAATAATGGTAGACTTTTACATTCTGTTTATAAGAATGGTAGATTTTTACCATATGTTTATAAGAATGGTACATTTTTACATTCTGTCTCTAAGAATGGTATACTTTTACATTCTGTTTATAAGAGCCACTCTTATACACAGAATGTAAAAATCTACCATTCTTATAAACAGAATGTAAAAATCTACCATTCTTATAAACATATGGTAAAAATCTACCATAGATTTTTACCATCTGTTAATAAAAATAGTTGATTTTTACATTTTCTATGTAAGAATTGTAGAGTTTTTCATTTTATTTGTATGAATGGTAGATTTTACATTCTGTTGATAACAATCGTAGATTTTTACGTTCTTTTTTGAGAATGGTAGATTTTTACATTTTCTTTGTAAGAATGGTAGATTTTTACATTCTGTTTATATTAATGATAGATTTTTACATTTTGTTTATATTAATGGTAGGTATTTATATCTTTTTTATAAGAATAGTAGGTTTTTTAAATTTTGTTTATATGAATGGTAGATGTTTACATTCTGTTTATGAGAATGGTAGATTTTTACATTCTGTTTATAGGAATGGTAGATTTTTACATTCTAGCTATAGGAATGGTGGATTTTTACATTCTGTTCATAATTTTTACTTTCTAAGAATTGTACATTTAATACTTAGTATCTCAACTTATTTTATATTGCTGTGGAACTTGTCCATGGTTGTAAGGAGAAAACACATTTGGTATGAGTGTGATTTTTATGTTCCTTCAAATTTCAAAGACGTAGAATAAGAAGTGTAGTGTTGTAGTTTTGAAGAAGTTATCTATTTCTATTTACTCTAGAACTATTACTAAAGTATAATAGCATTAAGAGACGAAGCTATTAAGTACTGAAAATATGAATACTTTAATATGTATTGTATAAAATATTGCTTAACTCACATAGCATAAGAGCATAGAAAATAATATTTTAATGATTATGAAGAAACAGAAATAAAAATAAGATTTTTAGTTATAACTCAACCAGAAAGACTCGGTTTTTGTGATGGAAATACTTATATGCTGGACATTGTGTGATCAGCCTCATCCTCATATTTTCCATGGAATTCTGTATACGAAAATGACTGTAATATTGATAATACTAAAAATAAAACGTTATTAAACAAGAAACGTCAACACGGTTTTAATAGAAACTAGGTCTACGATACAAACGAAATTTACCATTTTTGTATTTAAATCGAGCAACTCTTAATATGGAGATAACGTTAAGTTACTGAAAGAAATACAGCAAGAGTTTAACACGCTGTTGTTTATTACTAAGCAATATATCAATCCATATAACACAATGTTATCAATGTTGTGTTTAAAAAACAAAACAATGTTATATGATATTAATTATCAGATTTTAATAAATCTTATTGAGTTAACTTTTTAAAATATCAATTTTTAAGCCTGATGGTATTTTACGTTTTAAAAAACTATTTTGTTCTGAATAGACAACATCTGTGAAGTGCTTTATTGATTTGAATAATTTCAAGGCTGTGATTACAGTTTAAAGAAAAAATGGAAAAGACCGATTTCCACACGCCCAGACAAGAGCGTCATACCTGAGAATAATGTCCTTTTATACTGTGCAGTCTACCAGAACAAATATCTGTACCAAAATGAGTTAGATATGATAAAGCACAATAGTGTAATTTTCAAGGAATGTTATTTTTATTTTTCATTATAAAACTTTTATATTATTTACGACTTTTATTAACGTTTTCTGGTATAGATAACATAATAATACATTAAAACTATGTTCATTGTTGATTACTGTAGAGGAAGCAGATCAAAAATCAATGGAATTTCCAATCAGTTTCTTGATCTTCACAAAATTGATGAGTAGATATAAATGAAACTCCAAAGTCAGTTCCCAGTCAACCGGGAAATTTCGATCATTTGTCTTTCTTAAAGAAGCCGAAAAAGTAGAGATGAGTCACAACAACTCTATTTTTTTAAACAGCTTTCTCATTCTTCATGTTTCATTTGGAGTAAATTGAACTATATTTCATCGCTAACACGTTCAAGTCAGCTACATGTATGTCACTAACTTGGTATTTACACGTTCAAATCAGCTACATGTATGTCACTAACTTGGTATTTACACGTTCAAATCAGCTACATGTATGTCACTAACTTGGTATTTACACGTTCAAATCAGCTACATGTATGTCACTAACTTGGTATTTACACGTTCAAATCAGCTACATGTATGTCACTAACTTAGTATTTACACGTTCAAATCAGCTACGTGTATGTCACTAACTTAGTATTTACACGTTCAAATCAGCTACATGTATGTCACTAACTTAGTATTTACACGTTCAAATCAGCTACGTGTATGTCACTAACTTAGTATTCTTCTAGGAACAAGTTTCTCTACCTTGCTTGTAGTGATGTAGTAATCATTAAATACGTTAACATTTTGATAAAGAAAATTATCTAAGGTGAACAGCAGCATCAATGAAAGGACAATATGTGAAATAATACCAGATCTTCAACTGAAATCAAAACCGACTACATATCACTAGTAAACTAAAGTTTAAAATTTTGTCTAGGTTAAGTATCTTTACCATTAGCCTTGATTCAGTCGAAGAGAAACGACTAAGGTTAGTTTCAACAATAGAGCGCACGGTAACAGAAAAGTGCATGCGCAGCTTTATAGCGTTACTCTAAAAGTCTAGAATACCGGGCCAATTCTCTCGTTGTTCTGTTCGTCGGCTAACTTGTTATATACGTTTAAGTTTTTAAATACTTTATAACCTTAACTTCCTGAAAGAAACAAACTTCTTGTTTTGGTGAAAGAGATAAAAACTAATTTTACCATGAAATCATCTAGACGTCTAGTCTATAATAGCGAAACAACCGTTGCATAGAATAACACCAATAGTGGGTTCTGCGAGATTTACTCATGATGCTGTTAGACGTTACCGCTAAAAGAAAAATAATATATAAAACCTCTTCTCTCCTAAACTTTCATGATTTGGGGGAGAAAAACAGAACTAATTGTGAACTTAGACAGATCTTTTATTTAGAATGATTAAAGAGATTTGTTGAGCTGCTACAGACAACCAGAATCCTACTGCTCTTCACCTATTCAAGTAGCTATGGTTTGTTTTCTTTAACAACTTTGCCGTGTAGCATATGGATAACTCCAGGATTGTAATCCCTCTCAAATGTCTTGCTAAGCACTTGAAGGCGAATGGAATTTTTTTTTAATGGAAAAAAATGGAAATCTTAAATTCATAACGACACGTGACTTCCACAGAATTTTTTCCACTTTCTTGGATTCACCAGAACACACTTTTCTCCATATGGTTGTTGTTACAAAGCGTTATTCCAATAAAGTCTTGGATAATTATTTTTATAATTTATCAGTAGGCTGAAGACTGAAAATTTCCACTATTGTTCACATATGTTTTATTAAAAAGTTCAATATTTTGTGTCTGTCAAATACATAAAAAGCTCAAAATCGCATAATTATTTTTTTTATTTAGATTTTATAGCAAATTTATTTTGGCCATCTACTTATAGGTTGCCCCAGAGACTCAGCAGTAAGTCTGAAGGATTATGGCGCTAAAAACCGAGTTTCTATACTCGTGGTGGGCATAGCAGAGATAGCCTATTGTGTAGCTTTATGCTTAAAAGCAAATAAACAAACAAACAAAATCTCTTAAGTTTCCTCGTGAATACAAAGGTAATTTTAGCAATCTGATTCAAACTGTTCCCCATTTTGCTATACAAGTAAAGTTTTCACAACGCTAGACCAGCATAGAAGTGAAGTGTTGTCAACGCTAGACCAGCATAAAAATATACAATTGAAGTGTTGTCAACTTTAAACCAGCATAAAAGTATAAAGTGTCATAAACGTTAGACCAGCATACAAGTATACAAGTGAAGTGTTGTCAACTTTAAACCAGCATAAAAGTATAAAGTGTCATAAACGTTAGACCAGCATACAAGTATACAAGTGAAGTGTTGTCAACTATAGAACAGCATACAAGTATACAAGTGAAGTTTCGTCAACGCTAGGCTAGCATACAAGTGAAGTGTCGTCAACGTTAGATCAGTATACAAGTATATATGTGAAGTGCTGTCAACG
The DNA here is from genome assembly GCF_000517525.1 of Limulus polyphemus. Lineage (NCBI taxonomy): Eukaryota > Metazoa > Arthropoda > Merostomata > Xiphosura > Limulidae > Limulus > Limulus polyphemus. Next base: position 17,851 of record NW_013669257.1, read on the forward strand.
CTAGGCCAGCATAAAAGTATATAAGTGAAGTGTTGTCAACATTAAACCAGCATAAAAGTATACAAGTGAAGTGTTGTCAACGTTAGACCAGAATACAAGTATACAAGTGTCATAAACGTTAGACCAGAATAAAAGTATACAAGTGAAGTGTTGTCAACGTTAGACCAGAATACAAGTGTACAAGTGTCATAAACGTTAGACCAGAATAAAAGTATA
>NW_013669257.1:19033-21984 GCF_000517525.1 Limulus polyphemus
GTGAAGTGTTGTCAACGTTAGACCAGAATACAATTGTACAAGTGTCATAAACGTTAGACCAGCATATAAGTATACAAGTGAAGTGTTGTTAACGCTATACAATATCCTCCTCCTCAGTCATCCTGCCATTCATCGATTAATACAAATAAACAATATTCTCCTCTCAGTCAAATGAAGGAAACTCTAAATAATCCAGTTTGAGATTTAGATATTTTCTATCTATCTTCTTCAATATTTTAATCTTTAGAAAAAAGTACATATTGAGTTTATTCTCTGAATAAATTCAGTTTTACAAAACTCTGGTTATTTCAAATTCTATACCCTCTCCTTCTTGTTCATAAGATTAACTATATATTATAAGAATATATATATTTTCTAATAGATCAGATGGGAGTCATTAGTAAACTCTCTTGAGTAGCTGTTTACTAAAGTTTATAAACTGGTCTGTCTAGGAATGAAACTTTTAAAAAAACATTCGAACTTCATATTTAAGTTTAGATTGGGTAAATTTGGTTTGAAAATGTTGTGTTGTAAAAGTTTACTCGTAACATTGATGTGATTTATTATTACTTCTAGTACTTTAGTAATATTCATGTTATTTATTAATGCTTCTTGTACCGTAGTAATATTCATGTTATTTATCATTACTTCTAGTACCTTAGTAATATTCATGTTATTTATTAATACTTCTAGTACCGTAGTAATATTCATGTTATTTATTATTACTTCTAGTACTTTAGTAATATTCATGCTATTTATTATTACTTCTAGTACCGTAGTAATATTCATGTTATTTATTATTACTTCTAGTACCTTAGTAATATTCATGCTATTTATTATTACTTCTAGTACCATAGTAATATTCATGTTATTTATTATTACTTCTAGTGCCTTAGTAATATTCATGCTAGTTACTATTACTTCTAGTACCATAGTAATATTCATGTTATTTATTATTACTTCTAATGCCTTAGTAATATTCATGCTAGTTACTATTACTTCTAGTACTTTAGTAATATTCATGTTATTTACGATTACTTCTGGACGATCTAGTTATTGAATTTATTTGTCCTGAAAAATATTAAATAGACTGTCGGTTTTAAATATTTTCTTTTTTTAAGAATATTTACAAAAAAATCTAAGTTCATTGTGATAAGAACTGTAACGTAAACCTTTAACAAATGGGTAACAACATGCTGTTAATTAACTCTTTCCAGATCAGCCTACTAGTTTAGGTGGAGGTTTGTTTGTTTCCGAATTCTTGAGTAAATCTACACGAAAGGTTATCTACTCATAGGCTTCCTTAATTTTCATCTGATAGACTTGATGGAAGACTGCTGGTCAACTCTTGGACTATTCATATCTAACCGAATAGTGGGAGTTAATCGGCACTGTTATAAACCACCCACAGCCCCCAAAGAACGGAGTTGGTTTTCGTAGCAACAAACCACGCTTCGTGAACCCTTGGGTTTATAATGAAAGCTGTAAACTGTTGATCACCGTATGTGTTATCAGATTATTTCCAGTGAAAACAATTTTGGAAAGAAACGGGCTGATCATTGCAAAGATTGCACAGTGTTTATCTTGCGGTTAATATATTTAATATGATGCTTCCCTTTGCCAGATTGTTTCTATTAATTATTTAAAGGCATGCGGTTAATATATGTAATATGATGCTTCCCTTTGCCAAATTGATTTTATTAATTATTTAAAGCCATGCGGTTAATATGTGTAATATGATGCTTCCCTTTGCCAAATTGTTTCTATTAATTATTTAAAGGCATGCGTTAATATATGAAATATGATATTTCCCTTTGCCAGATTGTTTCTATCAATTATTTAAAGGCATGCGGTTAATATATGTAATATGATAATTCCCTTTGCCAAATTGTTTCTATTGACTATTAAAACGGATGCGTTAATGTACGGTTCTGGTACTCCTTTGTGATCTAGCACCTTGATACTCACAAGGGTTTGCTGAGATGCAGAATCTATGACAAAGTTGCAATTTTCCTGTCACGTAGACACTATGTGTGCTTGCCATTTTACACTTAGCTGTTGGGACTTTCACAATGGGGGTTAGTGGGCGTCCCTCAGCACCAACCAATACTGATTTCCCGAAGCTGACTTATTAGTAGCATTCTTCTTACACTGACTTCTCATATCTCCTTGTTCTCAACAGTTCCAACAACCTTTCTGGGTAGCGGCCTTTCCTGCTGTGGCATCTTCCCTGTGTTGAAATTTCCAGCATTGAGCTTTCTTGTGTCCAGGTTTGTCACAGTGCCAGCAAAGTCCCTCAAACTTCTTTGAAAGCTGCCCTTTTCTGTCTCTGAATCCTGATGACTGCACCAACCTTGGTACCTCTGTGCTGGATTTAACGTAGGATTCGAATTCAAGAGCTCTGGCCATTGCATCCTGCATAGTAGAGGGGTGTGTTTGCTTTACTTGTATCTTCAGTTGTGGACTGTCCAAAGCGCCTACACATTGATCACTCAGCAACAGCTTGAGGACATCAGGTGATGCAGTTGGGTAGGCCTTGTGTGCCATACTTTCCCAATCTTCTGCCAGCTCTTGCAGGCTCTCCACTTTAACACGGACTCTAGTCCTAAACCTAGCCCTGTAGACTTTAGACTGATTTTGAGTTCAATATCTGATTAATAGAGCAGCTACCAGTGCTCTATAGTTGTGCCTGTCGTCTGCTGACAACTTTCCAAGTATTTCCAGTGGTTGTCCCTTGATTGTTTTGTTCAATTTAGATGGATTCTTTGATTTTTCTTAAATGAACAAAACAACCATACTCCAGACCAAAACCTCGGGGTGCCAAGATACCTCTTCTAAGTTTTGCAACATTATCCGGTCATGTGAACTCTTTGTTCAATACTGTATATACATATACATATATATATCCGTGTCAGTGTAAATTACTTGAAACCTGATGATGACAAAACCTT
>NW_013669257.1:22853-36424 GCF_000517525.1 Limulus polyphemus
AATACACATATACATATAATTTAACGACCAAAAAGAACTTATTGGCTAATCTTGGTCATCTCATCCATTAAATTAAATTTCAAAATAAAATAAAGCACTCAACGTTATTATCATTCAAACAGTTCCCTTAAACTATTTTAGACGAATTGCATCCACGACAGCTGAAGGCAATCTATTCCGAAGCCAACCACCCTGTTGGAAATTTTAAGCTGTATTAGCTAAAGATTAGACTTACCCTGTCAAGATTTATGTTTGTTTCCCCTAGGCTTACTATTTTCATTATTAATTACGAAAAACTATGATGCATCAAAACTATCAATTCATTTTAACATTTCTAGTAACCCTCTTTTGAACCCTTTCCAACATTTCAATGTCCTTCTGAACACGATACTCCAAACGTGGCCTAACCAATGATTTATGTAGTAAAACTATAATCTCAGTATTTTTGTAGATAAAACCTAAAATCTTATTTGTCATGCCACTAGCAACAGCGCATTGCTTGGATTGGCTTAAGAGTTTTGTTTCGTTAGTTTTGAATTTTTTGAATGCTACTTGAGTACTATCTATGCTAGCCATCCCTAATTTAGCAATGGTAACTAGAGGGAAGGCAGTTAGTCAGCACCACCCACTGCCAAGTCTTAGAATTCTCTTTTACCAACGAATTGGAATTGACCATCAGCTAAAAGGACGAGCATGTTTTGTGACGAGGATTCGAACCCGCGACCAGCAGGTTGCAAATCGAGCTCCCTAACTACCAGGCCATGCCAGGCTCTTAATTAAAAGACTGGGTAATTAGAACACCAGGATCCTTTTCTTCCATAACCATTTCAATGTTATTCCTATCAAAATTATACTCGTAGTTCAAAATATAATATCCCATATGCATTACTTTACAATTATTACAAATAAAAGCCATCTGCCAAATAATCCAAATTCTCAGAACATTAATATCATGAGCAAAGTTTAATAATTTATTAGTCATTTCTTCATCTACGTCATTGATGTAAGTAAACAAGAACCAACGTTTAAACAGTCAGACTTCAGGTGATAGTAATCCAATCTGACTGAACTCCAGTTATAACAACCTTCTGTTTTCTTTTATCTAACCAGTTTTGTATCCAATGATCCAACCGGAGATAATCTTTTTTTTAACGTACTATTGATAAATAGTACTTGTTTACTTTCATGCTAACCATAATATTTTCTTTGATTTTGTGCTTCTTTCTCTAGTTTTCTTATATTTAAATGAACAAAACAGTTAGTTATTTTGAGTGGTATTTACCGTATTTGCTGGAGTATAAGAGGATAATTTTTACTTTTAAAACACATTTTACCCCTCGTCTTATACACAGGTTCAAAGATAGAGTTTCAGTTATAACTCTCCGGTTAACAGTATATTTAACCAAAACTATGTTGTTCTTTTCACTTTTTTTTTTAAGTAAGTGTGTTGACATCGTGCCACCTATTGGGTTACAACATATTTATAATTGTTTCATTTGTCTCGATTCTTTATAACTAGAGGTTATTTATCTCACGTGCTAGTTACAATTAATCAAGACATGTTTGATTTAAAATGTACTGATCTCATCCGTCTTACTACAATATTACTAATATTATATTAAAAAGGTTACATTTTATAACGTACACATGTTTTATACTAGATCCCTGTATATTAAGGTTTAATATTTCTTATAATATAAAAGGAGTTCGACTGTGATGAAAACCTTGTAAAGTTATTTATTACATGTTTGTGACTTAAGTTATGTCACATTTAGTTGTCTGTAGCGTTTGACAAGCATAAAAAAAACACTTCTGTTATATTGAATATCCCAGAGAGCAAGTTAGCTAGTTTAAAAACGACTACTAGCAATTTCTTTACAAAAGTAACACCCTAGACTTGACAATAGAGTCGTCCTATACACCGAATCTCAGAAAAATATACATAATTAGCTAAACAAAATCTAGGGTAGTTTTATATATGAGATCGTCTTCTACACCGACAAATACGGTAAGTTTTGTATCCTGCCAGCACATTAGTCCTCAGTAGATACTACAAACAACATTTCTACCCCTACATCTAGAAGTCTAAGATAGGCTGGGTCAACAGTTTTAACGTCCTAATACTACTAGTGTACTTTGTTATTCTCTCTAACAAGTAGCATCTATTCTAAGACAACTGATGCCTTTTGCACCATAACGTTAGTGGCCTTTGCTTTTCCCTTGCCACGTAGTTTTAAGTCCCTAAACATCCTCGTGATATACTATCCAATAACATTCCAACAACTAACCTCGATTGATTACAAACTGCATAGCTAACCCTTACCCTGGCACTGTACTGCTAACGCTGTGTACCCTCCCATGTGTCAATCATACGGCTGGTGTGAACGTGCTTTCTAGTCACTATGAGAAAAACCCATACACTGGACTTCGAAATTAAACAATTTTCCGAATGCTAAGTTTATTTATTATACCTACTATTGTGTGACTGTATCATGTGAAGAACTGAATAGTGGCCAATGATACTTCTTCATTTCACCTATCCAGTGTATAGGTTTTTATCATAGTGACGTTCACACCAACAGTATGTTTGTTACTACTGTGATATAAGTCCAGCTTATCTCTCTGTGGTTAACTGTCTTACCAGAAACCTGTTTTGGACTACTAAAGTTCTTCATGGATCATTAGGTTTCAGCAGTGTTGGTGAGACGTATTTGTAATAATGTATTAACTATGATATTACCCAAGAAGTAAGCTACCGTTGTTGTTTTGGACTTACAGTTCTTGCCGTAATCATGTTTTCTATTAAGGGACACTATAAGAACACAATGGTGGTAAATACGAGATAAGAAGAAGTAAGCTACCGTTGTTGTTTTGGACTTACAGTTCTTGCCGTAATCATGTTTTGTGTTAAGGGACACTATAAGAACACAATGGTGGTAAATACGAGATAAGAAGAAGTAAGCTATCGTTGTTGTTTTGGACTTACAGTTCATGCCGTAATCATGTTTTGTGTTAAGGGACACTATAATAACACAATGGTGGTAAATACGAGATAACAAGATACAATCTATCGTTGTTGTTTTGGACTTACAGTTCTTGCCGTAATCATGTTTTGTGTTAAGGGACACTGCAAGAACACAATGGTGGTACATATACATTTTTTTACAAAAAGGAGATGAAAACCTCATTACTTTCCTAGATACATAAAACAATATCACAGAATACACTAAAAACATATGACATTAAAAGACTACATTTTTCGGTGGGGTTCAGTGATCAGAGTTAGAACACTAATTAATTTACTTAGCATAGAATATGTTGTAAAAAAATATGAGATAATTATATTAATAACAGAATTAAGACTCTTAATAGGCCTCTGCTCCTCCTGGAGCAGCAGTAAGTCGGATTTCGATATCCGCGGCGGGTAGAGCAGAGATAGCCTATTGTGTAGCTTCGTGCTTAAAAACTAGGCTTAAAATCTATATTTCTTGTTCATAATCTTAAGTTGTAAAGCCTTATAAATAAATCATAATGAAGCCAGAAAAGATATTTAGTAGTGAAGTGTATTGAGTAATAAAAAAACACTTTTAAAACAATTATTGTAAATCTGTTTAAAAGGAGGAATATCAATGTATTAGAAAATCATGGTGAAGGTTTTAACCAGGAATAGAATGAGACCTTTTCCAAACGTACATTACGTATTTCGTATCATTATAACTGACCACAACTATGGCTAAAGCCAGCCTGAAATTAATCTGAAAATATATTGGAAGAAGAAACTATTTAATAGATGGATTTTCTTCGCTGGATCTAGTTCGCTTCTTTACGTAAATCCTGCTGAGACTACTTAAAACCACTGTTTCAAAATATTTAAACTAATTCATAAATAATACAATTTTTAACTTAATTAATTCCAAATATGTTTCCCGGTATTATAGTGGCAAGTCTTCGTAATCACAATACTAAAATCAGGGGGTTCGATTCCCCTCGGTGGACACAACAGATAGCCCAATGTGGCTTTGCTATAATAAAAACAAAAAATTCCAAAAGTTTCAACTGCTTGTTAATTGTCTTCTGAGAAATCCTAGAATCCTGGTTATTTCCTGGTGATATTAATCTTCAATCTTGTCAAAGATTAAATAGCTAAAGCCACGTTAATTCTGTGTTTATTAACATATTATACAGTATAAATGGATCTCATTCCATTATGTTATGGGTTCACTGAACGATGATATAGAATATAAATATTATTTTTTAGAAATAAAAAGTTATTCTATGATAAAATTGAGATCATTGTAGAAATGTTATAGCAACGTAATATATGTTAAGAAGTATAGAGAACACTATGACAACGTGATACGTACCAAGGAATCCAGAAAAACTATGAGAGCGTTATATATGTTAACGAACACCAAAACACTATGATAGCGTTCTACATCTCAAAAAACCCAGAAACACTATGACAACGTTATATATATGTGTTAACCAACACCAAAACACTATGATTGCGTTGTACATCTCAAGGAGCCCAGAAACACTATGATAACGTTATATATGTGTTAACCAACACTAAAACACTATGATAGCGTTATACATCTCAAGGAACCCAGAAACACTATGATAACGTTATACGTCTCAAAGAACTCAGAAACACTATAACAATGTTATATATGTGTTAAGGAATCCAGAAACACTATGATAACGTTATATATGTGTTAAGGAATCCAGAAACACTATGATAACGTTATATACGTGTTAAGGAATCCAGAAACACTATGATAACGTTATATATGTGTTAAGGAATCCAGAAACACTATGATAACGTTATATATGTGTTAAGGAATCCAGAAACACTATGATAACGTTATATATGTGTTAAGGAATCCAGAAACACAAGACAACGTTATGCTTCTCAAGGAACCAAGAAACACTATGACAACGTTGTATATGTGTTAAGGATACCAGAAACACTATGACAACGTTATGCGTCTCAAGGAACCCAGAAACACTATGACAACGCTATATGTCTTAAGGAACCCAGAAACACTATGCCAATGTTATACAAATGGTAAGGAACTCAGAAACGCTATGACAACATTACACCTCTCAAGGAACTCAGAAACATTATGACAACGCTATATGTCTTAAGGAACCCAGAAACACTATGACAACACTATATGTCTTAAGGAACCCGGAAACACTATGACAACGTAATATGTGTTAAGTAAGCAAGCTACATCGTTTTTGTTATATTTGTAAAATATTCAATTGTTAGCTTGTTTGTTTGTAATTAAGCACAAAGATACACAATGCCCACCACGGGTATCGAAACCCGGATTCTAGCGTTGTGAGTCTGCAGACATACCGCTGTGCCACTGAGGGGTCCAATTGTTAGCTTGGACCTCAAATATTTTCTACCTTGTTTTAAATCTTATGTAAATGTTAAAGTTTGTAACCGGTTTCAAAAAATAAACAGAAAAATATGGTATAGGAAATCTATAACAACTTTGCTATTTAAAATAAATGTTAATCTATACATTAATTTCCTTTCTCTACTAACGTTGAGGAATAACTATTGTTTTGATTATCTATCTGATCGCCTTACCTGCTTTCATCATTTTACTACTGGTTTTACTGCTGTTTCGATCATTCTACTACTTGTTTTACTGCAATCGATGAACTTTGAAGATGACGATCTCACCTTTTTGACAAATATTTAAAACATAGTTTATAATTTGCTTTTCATAATTTCTAATGATCTTACTATTTTTTTATATAAATAACCCGTTTTTGGTATAAATAGTATAACTAAATTTGGCTTGAAAAATGATGTTAACACTTTCGTTGTTCAACCAAGGAAACACTGCAGTTAAATGTCATCATTTACACGTTTGATATTAACTACATGATGTCATCAGTTACATGATTGTATTAACTACATGATGTCATCAGTTACACGTTTGATATTAACTACATGTTGTCATCAGTTACACGTCTCATATTAACTGCAGTTTTTTCAGTTATACGTTTGATATTAACTACATGTTTTCTTCTGTTACACGTTCGATATTAGCTACATATTTTCTTCACTTACACGTGTGATAGTTTGTATTAACTACATGAACTACATGTTGTCATCAGTTACACGTTTGATATTAACTGCAGTTATTTTTCAGTTACACGTTTGATATTAACGACATGTTGTCATCAGTTACCCGTTTGGTATTAACTACATGTTGTCATCAGTTACACGTTTGATATTAACTACACGTTGTCATCAGTTACACGTCTCATATTAACTGCAGTTTTTTCAGTTACACGTTTGATATTAACTACATGTTGTCATCAGTTACACGTTTGTATTAACTACATGATGTCATCATTTACACGTTTGATATTAACTACATGATGTCATCAGTTACATACTACCAAACGTGTAACTGATGACAACATGTAGTTAATATCAAACGTGTAACCGAAGAAAACATGTCGTTAATATCAAACGTGTAGCTCAAGAAAACATATAGTTAATATCAAACGTGTAACTGAAAAAATCTCCAGTTAATATCAAACGTGTAACCGAAGAAAAGACGTAGTTAATATCAAACGTGTAACCGAAGAAAACATGTCGTTAATATCAAACGTGTAACTCAAGAAAGCATGTAGTTAATATCGCACGTGTATCTAAAGAAAACATGTAGTTTCTCTGGCCATGTAAGGTAGGTTGTCGTTTGTCTGAGAGAAAAATAATCTTATCGCATCGCGGGTGAGTTGTTGTCAAGATGAATACAACTCGGGTAGTTGGGTGTTAATTGTAAGGGTGACTGTCATTAGCAGGCTGATTAAATACTGAAACTGTATCTGAAAATGACAGGTTTTTCAAAAGTATATGATTGAGGCTATGTTGCATGTGTCAGCGTGTTCAAATTATTAATGGTACTTCACAACTTTCAAAGAAAACAAATGAATTAGATTGTTCAAATTACTCTACACGGGAGGGAGTTTATGATAAATATTACCGACGGTTTAAAAACGATTTTCAAGTAAAGAAATACTTTTCATCAATATGTATGCAGAACGATCACGCTTTACAGAAACTTGTGGGAGTAATCTAAGTCTGCTGTGTTACCTGAAGTATACTAATAGATTTTATTTTCGCTAATTACAAATGACATTGAACAAAAGGTGTTGGTTTTTACTTTCAACTACAAAGAAATAATTTGTAAAATTGTGTTTCAGAAATACTGTGTTTCATTATTGAAGGAATTTGTTTGTCATTGGGGCCTTGGTAGAATTTTAAATTAAGATGTAATAACGGAACTAGCAAAGGAAGAAAAGCAAATCTCTTTCTTAATGTTTAATCACAGCAGGTCCTATCTGCTTGCTCAGCAAACCGAAACGACTGAAGTACCAGCAAACGTAATGTAAACATTACTTGACAGGAAGGACGTTTTTTATTTCATCTTTCTTAAGCCAAAGCTGTTCGAAATATAAGCGTTTACCGTATAATATCCAACATTAAGCTAGAGCATCTATCAGTTTTTAGTCCCCACTATACGACAAAAAAGAAGAAAAAAATAGGAAATGAGTTTTTAAAATCCTCAGTTTCTGATATAAATATACCGTCTCATCAAGAAAATTTAAATCATCAATAGGGATCCATATGTTCCCTGTTGTCTTTTTCAAACATATTTTGCTAAACTACTTATACACCAGATTGCTTTTGTTGATTATAGGGTTTTTAATAATATATGAGTTACGCAAAATAATTACTATCTACTTTGTTCTCTATGTATTGTACATAACAAAAGGTAAGGTATCTCTCAGTTTTGTTACACAAAGTTTTACAATGACCATTGTAACAGGCAAAAACATCAAATCAAACAAACCGGAATTTTCTGTTCAAAACTAGAAAAAAGTAGAAGTAAATACAAAACTAGTGAAGTAATTTACTCTCTTTGCAGATAATAATGTTTACTTATTACTATTCTCTAGAATGAAAATGTTGTGCTTTACCCAGAATGTTATGTACCCTCTAAAACAAGTCAACTAAATTTCACTTACCAACATTGCCACGTGAATGTTTTCTAGTAAATTTCAAATTATATATTACCTACAATCTTTGTCAAGAAGTAAAGAAACAAATGATGCAACTGTTATTTTTAGTGGTATGAAAGTGAAGAAGAAAGTTCATTGTGTATACTTTTCTAGAGTTTTATTGTCAAAAAAAATATAAAATATGCTTTAAGCAACTCCAAAAACAAAATAACCAAAATGAAGTACTATGGGATTGTAACGGGAAAACTTTACTTTACCTAGTTTTAAGATACACAATACTCCTAGAAATACCGTCATGAATTCAATCTGAGAATGTAAGCTAGCTATCTTTACTTATAAATAACTATTTCTGCTTGAAAGAATAGAACGTCAGCAGTGGGTAACAACGAGCATCGATTAACAGAATAAAACAATATCCTCCTCCAAGTCATCCTTCCATTCATCGATTAATAGAAATAAACAATATCCTCCTGTATTCATCGATGAATATAGATAAACAAATTCCTCCTCCCATTCATCCTGCCATTCATCGATTAATAGAAATAAACAATATCCTCCTGACATTAATCAGTTAATAGAAATAAACAATATCCTCCTGTATTCATCAATGAATATAAATAAACAAATTCCTCCTCCCATTCATCCTGCCATTCATCGATTAATAAAACTAAACAACGTTTTCCTCCCAGTGATAGTGCCATTCTTCGATTAATAGAAATAAACAATATCCCCCTGTCATTAATTAATTAGTACAAATAAACAATATCCTCCTCCCAGTCATCCGGACATTCGTCGATTAATAAAAATAAACAAAACCTCCTCTTAGCCATTCTCCCATTCATCAATTAACACAAATAAACAATACCCTCCTTCCAGTCGTCCTGCCATTCATCGATTAATAGAAACAAACAATATTCTTCTCCTAGTCATTTTGCCATTCATGGATTAAAATAAGTAAAAAATATCCTCCTTCCAGTCATCCTTTTATTCATCGATTAATAAAAATAAACAAAATCCTCCTCTCATTCATCGATTAATAGAAATAAACAAAATCCTCCTCCCAGTCATTCTGCCATTCACTGATTAATATAAAAACTAATATCCACCTTCCAGTCATCCTGCCATTCATCAATAGAAATAAACAAAATCCTCCTCCCAGCTATCCTACCATTCATAAGTTTATAGAAATAAACAATATCCTCCTCTCAGTCATCCTGCCACTCATCAATAGAAATAAAGAATATCCTCTTCCCGTTCATCGATTAATAGAAATAAACTATGTCCTTCTCTAAGTCATCTTGTTAATCATCGATTAATAGAAATAAACAACATCTTCCTTCAAGTTATCCTGCTATTCATCAATAATAAATAAACAATGTCCTCCACACAACCATCCTACCATTTATCGATTAATAGAAATAAAAACACCCTACTCCCAGTCATTCTGCCATTCACTGATTAATATACAACACAATATCCTCCTCCCAGTCATCCTGCCATTCATCGATTAATAGAAATAAACAATATCCTCCTGTATTCATCGATGAATATAAGTAAACAAATTCCTCCTCCTAGTCATCCCGCCATTCATCGATTAATAGAAATAATCAATATCCTCCTTCCAGTGACTGTGCCATACAAATAATAGTATGAATAAACAATATATCCTCCTCCCTGTCATTCTGCTATTTATCGACTAATAAATATAAACAATATCCTCCTCCCAGTCCTCTTGCCATTCGCTGAGTAATATAAAAAACAATATACTCCTCACAATCATCGTACCATTCATCGAATTATATACATAGATAATATTTTCCTCCCAGCCATCCTGCCATTTATCGATTAATAGATATTAACAATATCCTCTGCCCATTCATCTTGCCATTAATCAATTAATAGAAATAAGCAATATCCTCCTACCAATCATCTTGCCATTCATCGATTAATCGAAATAAAAAATATTATCCTCCAAGTCATCCTACCATTTATCAGTTTATATAAATAAACAACATCCTCCTCCCAGCAATCCTACCATTCTCAGTTTATAGAAATAAACAATATCCTCCACCAATCATTCTGACATTCGTCGATTAATAGAAATAAACAATATCTTCCTGCATTCATCGATGAATATAAATAAACAAATTCCTTCTCCCAGTCTTCCTGCCATTCATCGATTATTAGAAATGAGCAACGCATTCCTCCTAGTCATTCTGTAATTCATCGATTTATATAAAAAACAATATCCTCCTCCAAGTCATCCTATCATTCGTTGATTAATAGAAATAAACAAAATCCTCCTCCCGGTGTTACTGCTATTCATCAGTTTGTAGATATAAACAATATCCTCCTACAAGTAATCCTGCCATTCGTAGTTTAATAGAAATAAACAATATCCTCCTGCCATTCATCGATTAGCATAAATATAAAATATCCTCCTCCCAGTCATCCTGCCCTTCATCGATTAACAGAAATAAACAATATCCTCTTCCTATTCAGCCTGCCATTCATCGATTGATAAAAATAAATAACATATTCCCTCCAGTAATCGTGCCATTCGTCGATTAATAGAAATAAATAATAGCCTCCTCCCATTCATCGATTAATAGAAATAAACTTATCTTCCTCCCAGTCATCCTGCTATTCATCGATTAATAGAAATGAACAATATAATCCTCCCAGTTATCCTGCCATTCATCGATTAACATATATAAACAATATCCTGCTCCTACTCATCCTGCCATTTATCGATTAATAGAAATAAAGAATATCCTCCTATCAATCATCGTGCCATTCATTGATTAATATAAATAAACAATATCTTCCTCCCAGTCATCCTGCCATTCATCTATACAAATAAACAATATCGTCCGCCCAATCATCCTGCCATTCATCAATAAATAGAAATAAACGACATCTTCTTCTCAGTAATCCGTGAGTGAAGAATACTGGTTATACTATATATTTATACATATGTGTGAAAATTATTTGTTATACTATATATATATACAAGAGTGAAAACTACCGGTTGTACTATATATATATATATATATACTACTAGTAGACGAAACTAACCGTCGTTACTATATATATATATATATACACTTGAGCGAAAAACCTGGTTATACTATGTATATACATGTGTGAAAAATACTGGCTATACTATGTATATACATGAGTTAAAAATACAGGTTATATTATACATATATACATCAGTGAAAAATACTGGTTATAGTATATATATATATACATGAGTGAAACATATTGGTTATAAATAATCATTTATCTCACATTATCAACTTGACAAAAATGTTTACAAATGTGCATCAGTACTAGCATTTTTGAGTGCTTTGACTCATTCTGGCATGAAATCGATGAGTTCTACAATTTTCTCCTATATGATCTTGACCCAGGCTGCACAAAACATCAAGTAGCTCTCCACAGGAGGATGCTGGTTTTCTGGAACTTCTTCTCACTGCTGGAGCAGGTATGGCCCAGACATGCTCGATGGGGTTCATATCAGGTGACTGACTTGGCCATGGGAGCCTTTCTTAATTAAATTGCTATTGAATAAATATCATGGTGTCTATTTACTTTTGAGATGTCTCTGTACATAGGTGAAAGATACCGGTTATACTATATACATGAGTGAAAAATATTGGTTATACTAAATATATGCATGAATGAAAATTACTAGTTATAGTACATATATATATATTTATATGTATTACACTATATGTACATTTATAATGTTTTTTGGAAGTTTTATAATAAAATTTCAAATTTTTTTATTAGAAAAATTTTCAATGTGACTAGAGGTAGTTAGCTACCTTTAATATGTAAATTAATATAATCAATATAGCCAGGACTGGAAAGACTAACTTCAAGTAGCTGGGCTTGTTTCAACTATCCCGTGCTATAGTTGAATAATGTGACAATATGAACTACTTAAGGTAGGTATTGTAGTTCTTTTTAAGATCGTTTATAATAACTAAGTCATTTTTAGAAAAGGGTGTAGGTTGGGAGTAACATGTAGTAGAATTATAAGGGTGGTATTAAATCTACTTTAAAGATTTTTAAAACTTTTAAGGGTGGAGGATGGTAGGTATTGTTTAGTAGAAATATATATATATATATATATATTGGTGGCTTGATTTTATCTTATTTCTATTTTTAATTTTATTGCATCTTATTTAACGGTATCTACCTTCCCATAACTGGCTGTAGACAGTGAGAGTTGAGATGCTGTGGGTGTAAGCACTCAACTCTGTACTTTTAACGAATCTTCCACGACTGCTGACCGGTTTATCATCTGCTTTTGGATTTTGCCTGATAGATGGGATATCCCGACGAGTTTGGGTACTATTACCACAGGCAATCTCCATTATGACTTTTGAACAACGACCGGAAAGAACGAGGGTTTCTTTGTTTTTTCAAATAGTGTTCATTATTGTTTTATAGTGCTGATTTTGATCGATTATTGACAATTAATGTGATTGATATAATAGTTTTGAAGCTATACCTCTTATATATGTGAGTGAAAAAGACTTTTTATACTTATATAAACAACAGAGCTGTAAAACCATAGCCCTTTTATTAGCATTAAACCAGAGAGTCATTCTTTTACTTAAATTTCATTCAGTAGGAGTAACAGCTTTTACACAATTTTTGCTGTGGGGCGTCAAATTTACATCTATATTCATTTGTTTGTTTGTTTGAAGTTAAGCACAAAGCTACACATTGGGCTATCTGTGCTCTGCCCACCACTGGTATCGAAACCCGGATTCTGGCGTTGTAAGTCCGCAGAAATACCGCTGTGCTACTGGGGGCATCTATATTCATACTGGTACAGTAATTTATTCCGGGAATAAAACATATTACTTCATAAAACAGTAGGTATAGCGTGTACACACTAAAAGGGGTAAGAATACTCCTTTATAGTCAGACATATTGCGAATACTTTCTGAAATAAATATACTTACACCTTATTTTCTGAGTATATAAGACTTCCTGGTACTTTCATATATCTAATGGCAGCTCTTGTAAGTTACATCTTTATCACTAACAATACCATATGAAAATAACAATAATATCTAACTATACCATCTGACAATAACTCACAATACCGGCTGACAATATTATCCAACAATACCATCTGACAATACTATCTAACAATACCATCTGACAATACTATCTATCGATTCTATCTGACAGTAACTCACAATACCATCTGAAAATACTATCTAACAATACCATGTAACAATAACTCACAATACCATCTGATAATAACTCACAATACCATCTGATAATAACTCACAATACCATCTGACAATAACTCACATTACCATCTGACAATAACTTACAATACCATCTGACTATACTATCTAACAATACCATCTGACAATAACTCACAATACCATCTGACAATGCTATCTAACAATACCATCTGACAATAACTCACAATACCATCTGACAATACTATCTAACAATACCATCTGACAATACTATCT
>NW_013669257.1:37424-43644 GCF_000517525.1 Limulus polyphemus
ACTATCTAACAATACCATGTAACAATAACTCACAATACCATCTGACAATACTATCTAACAATACCATCTGGCAATACTATTTAATAATACCATCTGACAATAAATCACAATATCATCCAACAATAATTAACAATACCATGTAACAATAACTCAGAATACCATCTAACAATAACTCCCAATACCATCTGACAGTACTATCTAACAATACCATGTAACAATAACTCACAATACCATCTGACAATACTATCTAACAATACCATCTGGCAATACTATTTAATAATACCATCTGACAATAAATCACAATATCATCCAACAATAATTAACAATACCATGTAACAACAACTTACAATACCATATGACAATAACACACAATACCATCTGACAATACTATCTAAGAAAACCATGAAACAATAACTCACAATAGCATCTGACAATAACTCACAATACCATTTAACAATAACTCACAAACCATCTAACAATAACTTAATACCATCTGACAATAACTCACAGTACAATCTAACAATACCATCTGAAAATAACTCACAATACCAACTAACAATGCCATCTGACAATAACTCACAATTTCATCTGACAATAACTCACAATACCATCTGACAATAACTAACAATATCCTCTGACAATAACTAACAATACCATCTGACAATAACTCAAAATACCATTTGAAAATAACTATAGTATTTAGCTATAGTAAACTTAAGAGAAAAGTGACATGTGTGAAAACGGCGATGAAGCAGTTTCGCGTTTTTAGTTAGTGAAGAAATAAGAAAACATTAAGCTCATTACTTAAGGCTTTATAGGTGTGAAAGTTAATATCGTTCTCTCTATGCATCTCTTTACATTGAGTAAAGACCTGAAATGTTGTCTCATGAGTAAACCAAAGCAGAAAAAATCTACAAGTGCAAATCTTAAAATAAATAAGCGAATAATAGCTTATAATCGTTAACGTGGTTCTCACACGATTCACCTCTCATCAGCCATAACCATTTTCATTTTAGAAGATCATTCTTGAAAGTATAGATAAGATGTGACATCGTTAACTAAAACAAACATATCATGTTGAAGGAAAAGATAAGAAGTGACATCGTTAATTAAAACAAACATATCATGTTGAAGGTATAGATAAAAAGTGACATCGCTACCTAAAACAAACATATCATGTTGAAAGGACAGATAAGAAGTGACATCGTTAACTAAAACAAACATATCAAGTTGAAAATTCAGATATGAAGTGGCTTCGTTAACTAAAATAAACATATCATGTTAAAGGTATAAATAAGAAGTGACATCGTTAACTAAAACAAACGTATGTTGAAATTACAGATAAGAAGTGGCATCGTTAACTAAAACAAACATATCCTGTTGACGGAAAAGATAAGAAGTGACATCGTTAACTAAGATAAACATATCATGTTGAAATTAGAGATAAGAAGTGGCATCGTTAACTAAAACAAACATATCATGTTGAAAGGACAGATAAGAAGAGACATCGTTAACTAAAACAAACATATCAAGTTGAAAATACAGATAAGAAGTGACATCGTTAACTTAAACAAACATATAATGATGAAGGAAAAGATAAGAAGTGACATCGTTAACTAAAACAAACATATGTTGAAAGTAGGGATAAGAAGTGACATCGTTAAGTAAAACAAGCATATCATGTTCTCGATAAATTGTATATTACTTGTGTAAAATTCCAGATAAATCAGATTTGATTATTGAGTTTGTTTCGGAGTAAACTGCAAACAATATATCAGTGCTTTATACAGCATTCAAGTATTTTATTATTTCATAAGTTAAATAAAACTGAAGAACGTTATTCAACATGTAAAATAATTACAAAATGCTTCACAAAAATCCGTCTCAGTACTTCTTTTGGCTCAAACCATTGGTCGTTAATCATTAATCTTTATCATCATAATTTTATTACTGTATTAGTATCTAAAGCAAACACGTCTTTGAAATGGATTGATATACTTTCGACACTTATTTTAAACTCTATTCTAATAAAAAGAGAGTTATATGGTAAATACATTAAAGAAAAGTTTCTTCTCTCCATTTCGTTTACAGCCCAATGTATATAAGATAAGAAACAAGTGATATATAACTATCGGATGCTAGACTGCCGTAAGTAATGTTAATCACACTACTAATTAATTGCACCTTGGTATTTTCCAATTATCATATTTTTCAAGACACTTCACATTAATTTTTCTCGACGTGGTTAAATGTCATTCTTCAATAAATTTATTTCATAAAATGGAAACTTAAAAAACCACTTGTAACTTTACATTTAATGTTTATCAACAGAACTTTCAGAATACATAACGGAGCACGTGATTCCCTATTACCATGGTAACGATACACTGCCATATTAAGTTTATGGAAAGTGCAACAAAAACGTCTTAATACTTTATTGAGAAACACTGAACATTTTCGCATTACTTAAACCTATTATTAACTTTTTTGATAAGTAATACGTTTATACATGTTATTTCTAATTATGCCAATGTCCACTTATGGTATCTCATCAAATCTCTTCTTGTCTGTTGTACTTTTACAAACCACTAATGTTTGAAGAAAAGTTTGTTTATTCTGATACATATATATACTCAAATAATACTGTTATACGCTTTCGTCATTAGTTTTAGCAGCTTTAAATTAATTAATTAAACAAGTAATTAGTTATATATACACAGAAATATAAAATATAAAATTAAACAGCCTTTTACATTCTTCTAATTGCCCTTGAACCTGAAGTTAGAAAACTTACTTCACTGATGCTACTCGTCTGTAAGATACGGTGATGCTATGATACTTTGTTAGATTTCCTACGATTGTTTAAGTAAGAGCAAACCAAATCTTGATCATACCATACATCTAAATGTCTGAAACACATTAACAAGTCCTAACTCAACATTTCATCCGAAGAATTTTTCTGACGATCAGTTCTGGCTCTCTCTCGAAACCTTAAACTTCCTTCCTTAAGCCTAAGCCTTGGCTTACTGTACATGTAAGTACTAAAAATGTGTTACGAGTTATGTGTTATAGCATTTTGCCTGGATTGTTTGTATTTGTACTTTTCGGAGTTTACTTCACTTGGTTTCCTGAAGGTATCGTTAGTCGGTAATCGAAGTAAGATCTGTGCTGTTCGTTTACGGCTGGTGGAATAATACTTGAAACAACATTCTTCCTATTCATCTGAAATTCATTAAAACGTATTAGCAAGTAATTTTTAATAAACCAGATTCCAGTAGCTAAATTATTTACAATTGTGATAAAGAATGCTACAATATTATTTTTGATTGTTTGTTTATTTTGTTGTTAAGCACAAAGCTTCACAAAAAAATATGTTATTTGCCCATCGCCGGATCAAATTTCGGATTTTAGTGTTATAAACCTTTAGGCTTGCCGCAGAGTCACCAACGTGCGTTGTTATTTGAAGCTGGATGTTTTCACAAATATGTTTTACATTATTAAGAATCAAAATTACGTCTTTAAATTTTGATTGGTTTATTAAAATATTATCATTATTTTTCTCGAAACTGTAAATCAAGCCAGCTCGAGTTTTTATTATTTTATTTTCAAGTTAAAATTTCAACCTTACCTTTGTCTGAGCCTTAGGGAGGACAATGGGAGGAATTGTAGTGCCTAATTCCTGATCCTGCAATAAGAACAGATGGTGCTAATTACTACAGTAATTGTTGAACAAATCTCAATGTACACTGACTACCACAACATGACGAAGATACTATAGTTCGTAATAATACAATAACTTGAACCGTCTTTCTGACAACAACAACAATTTGGTATATGACTTGTTGAAACTTATCGGTTCGTGAAAACCCAGTTTTTAGCATTTCATGTTTTACAGCTAGATAAGGTTTTCTTTATAAACTCATCATAATTTTGACCTGATGATATAGTTAGCTCTAATAGGTAGCATACCGAACTAATCGATTAGAAATTAACACTGGCTTAAATACATAAGAGTTCAAGTGTAGTTTAAATCTGGGTAACAATATTTTCAGCTTCTGTATTTAGATGTCCTAACCTGTTTATACAGTTGTTTAATAATGAAGATGAAGACAGTTGATAAAACATAAAACATTTTATTTACAAGGTTCGAACGTTTTGGAATAACTTATTCCATCTTCAGCGAAATCTGAAAATCGCGTTACAAAGATGTTTACTACTAAAATTATAATATAATAACATAATCATTAGTTTACATAGTTTTTATGAAAAAGCGGTAAATGGACGGATGAAATAATGTTTTTATATATATATATTACACAACAGCTGAGCTAAGTGTGAACATTTAGAACAATTTTAGATCTAAAGAGCTTTGTGAGTCGTTAAATGTCGGGCGGTCTTTAGCTATGAGTAGACTTCCTTTAATGTGGAGGTGAAGGTCTGAAGACCCTGTGGTGATGATAGAGAAATAGTTAAATGAAATATTGTGACCTGTGGTTTCAGAATGTGAGCGAATGGATGAGTGGCTAAGTTTAAGTAGTGGATGGTTGGTTCTGTTAGATACTCCTAAATGTTCATAGACCATAGTTTTAAAATGGCGTTTCGTTTTGCCAATGTACGTGACCTTACAATCACTACACGTGAATGAACGTAGAAGTTTAGCAACTTGATCTTTGTACTGAAATAAGTGTTTAATGCTGAGGCTAGGTCTGATTATTAGTCGGAGGCTAGGTCTATATATTAGTCTGAGGCTAGGCCTGTATATTATTTCTTTAAACTAGGTCTATATATTAGTCTGAGGCTAGGTCTATATATTAATCTGAGGCTAGGTATGTACATTACTTTTAGCCTAGATCTGTATATTACTCTTAGGCTAGGCTTGTATATTAGTCTGAGGCTATGCCGTTATATTAGTTCTTTAGGATAAGCCTGTATATTATTTCTTTAGGCTAGGTCTATATATCAGTCTGAGGCTATCACTGTATATTACTCTTAGCCTAGGTCTGTATATTACTCTTAGGCTAAGTCTGTATATTAGTCAGAGGCTAGGTCTATATATTAGTCTGAGGCTAGGCCTGTATATTAGTTCTTTAGGCTAGGTCTATATATTAGTCTGAGGCTATGTCTGTATATTACTTTTAGCCTAGATCTGTATATTACTCTTAGGCTAGTTCTGTATATTAGTTTAGGCTAGGTCAGTATATCAGTCTGAGGCTATGTCTGTATATTACTCTTAGCTTAGGTCTGTATATTACTCTTATGCTAAGTCTGTATATTAGTCAGAGGCTAGGCCTGTATATTAGTTCTTTAGGCTAGGTCTGTATATCAGTCTGAGGCTAGGTCTATATATCAGTCTGAGTCTAGGTCTGTATATTAGTCTCAGGCTAGGTCTCTATATTAGTCTCAGGCTAGGTCTCTATATTAGTATGATGCTAGGTGTATATATTAGTCTGAGGGTAGGTCTATATATCAGTCTGAGTCTAGGTCTGTATATTAGTCTCAGGCTAGGTCTCTATATTAGTCTCAGGCTAGGTCTCTATATTAGTATGATGCTAGGTGTATATATTAGTCTGAGGGTAGGTCTGTATATTAGTCTCAGGCTAGGTCCCTATATTATTCTCAGGTTAGGTCTCTATATTAGTCTCAGGCTAGGTCTCTATATTAGTCTGGCTGAATTTGAGGGAAGATGTTTTTATTAGGAAAGAGAGTTGTTTTTTAATTGGTAGTGATTGTGAACTTAAAAATTAAGTAAACTAATGATTTGATATTATAATTTTAGTAATAATCATCTTTGTGACAAAAGTTTCAGATTTCGCTTAAGTTATTCCGAAACGTTCGAACCTTGTAAATAAAATGTTTTATCAACCGTCTTCATCTTCATTATTAAACTTCGGTTTCCCCATCACGAATCCATTGCTACTGTAGATACAGATATTTAAGCCAATGTAAACAATGCCTTGTGTATTTAGATGTCTTAACCACTTCATATATCCTTGCTCTCCACAGTTTCAACAACCTTTCTGGGTAGCAGCCTTTCCTGCCGTGGCATCTTCCCTGTGTTGAAGTTTCCGGCATTGAGCTCTCTTGCGCCCCAGTTTGTTAAAATGCCCTTCAAACTTCTCTGAAAGCTGCCCTTTTTTGGCCTTGAATCCTGATGACTGTACCAACCTTGGTACCTCTGTGCTGGATTTAACGTCGGATTCGAATTCAAGAGCTCTGGCTA
>NW_013669257.1:44434-45747 GCF_000517525.1 Limulus polyphemus
CTGTAATCTCTCTTCTTGTTTCTTTTGCTCTTCTTGTATCGCTGCCATCAAATCTGTTAAGCTGTAGTTTGATTTGCCACTTCTCGTTTCCATCTTCCTTTTTCTTTTCTTTTTTCCCTTTTCTGTACCACTTTCTCACACCAGTTTGTTACGTATCTGCTCGTTTGTTAATTTCCGGTATATATTCTTTTCGAGGAACTTCACTTTCTTAATTAAAACTAGTTTATTTTTTCTTGATACAACTTTTTGTAATACACAGAATTTCCACAGTCACTTTGAATTTAACAACCTTTATAACATACGCTATAAATCACAGCGATTCAAAACATTTTACTAACGGTGCCTACTGTTTGCTTGACTCAGTTATCTATCTCTTCAATCTATCTGCATATTTATCTATCGCTGGTTTTATTTGCCGGGCTTATATAATAAAAAAGAGGGCGCCTGGCAAACACTCGGACATTCGCGTGGTTCCTCGATAATTCATGATCCTTCGAGAAACTCCAGCGCGCATGCTCCCAGCGTCGTGTGACTTCCGGTGTCGTAACAATATATATATTTCAAATATACAATTACATTTGTTTTAAGACGTTATATTTAGACATAATGCATTTTTAACCACTTCACTCTTTATCTAGTCCCTTAGGGATTCTGAATATAGTATGGTTAGAATATTATTTTTATACACTCTTCTAATTATTGGAAGTCCCTAAGTGACTAGATTAAGAATGAAGTGGTTAAAATGTATTAGGCCTAATTCTAACGTCTTATGACAAATGAAACTATAATCAGTTTTTGCCGACTTGTAAAACACGTACACACCAAAACAATTGTTACTGGAAATCCCTAAGAATGAAGAGGTTAAAATGTATTATAAAAATAAATTTTATTTTCATTCATAATGTTGAAAAGTATTCATTTACTTTACGAGAGGCAATGCAGTTTGTCAACAGCACCCACCGCCAAATGTTGAGCTACTCTTGTTTGATGGAATAGTAGAAATTATCCGACACTCTTATAGTTCATCCACGGTCTCAAAGTGCGGAGTGTGTTTTGTGGCAAAGGATCGCAAACTTTTAATCCTCAGATTCACAGTCCGAACATGCTAATCACTATACCAAGTCTCGACCACCAACCAGATTCACAGTCCGAACATGCTAATCACTATACCAAGTCTCGACCACCAACCAGATTCACAGTCCGAACATGCTAATCACTATACCAAGTCTCGACCACCAACCAGATTCACAGTCCGAACATGCTAATCACTACACCAAGTCTACGACCACCAACAAGGAATCATACTACATCAC
>NW_013669257.1:45768-57059 GCF_000517525.1 Limulus polyphemus
ATAGTTAGAATTATACCGACACTCTTATAAGTTCATCCACGGTCTCAAAGTTGCGGAGTGTAGTTTTTGTTGGCAAAGGATACGCAACTTTTAATCTCAGATTCACAGTCCGAACATGCTAATCACTACACCAAGTCTCGACCACCAACCAGATTCACAGTCCGAACATGCTAATCACTATACCAAGTCTCGACCACCAACCAGATTCACAGTCCGAACATGCTAATCACTATACCAAGTCTCGACCACCAACCAGATTCACAGTCCGAACATGCTAATCACTACACCAAGTCTCGACCACCAACAAGGGAAATCATACTTACATCACATTTAAACACGTCGTCATTGTGCAACAATGTTGTCAAATAACTTGCTTCCGTTCCATCTTTCTCTGGATCCGTGTTAGTAACAACCTAAATATTAAGCAGTATCTAAAGTTGTACACATTTTGAGAAAACTTTGAACAAATTGTAAGATAATCGCAGAATAAAATATACTGATTCCCGCTATTAGTTTCTTCCTTATTTAATCCAGTTTATGCAATCTATATATGTACACTAAAATTTACAAAAGGCTATTTTGTTCATCTACCATTTAAAAATGTTTCCTACACACTAGGTGAGTTAGAAATAATTTTAAGTAACCCAATTCATGCTTAACGCTACATCAAATGCACTAACTACCACTTATTTTTATTTTTTAAGTATTTTGAGACTAGCTATAAACATGGAAATATAAGTTATGCATTTGATGTCTATTACATGCATAAAGAATCATAGAAAAACTTAGTTAAAAGTTTTGATTTACTTGAGTAACATGTAGGTTTTGAAGTAATGAGATCTTTTATTCAATAAAACCCCTTTTTTTAAATTCCTGCTCTTATAATTTGTAAAAGGATGAATTATATCATTTTATATTTAAATTCATTAGAAATCAGGCCTCTTTTTAAATTTGATTTATCTCAATTAGAATTATATTTCTTGTTGATTTAATAGAGTTAGTGTTATATATTTTATTTAATTAATAGTTCAGTGTTATAATTCATATTGACTCAGTTGGCTTAGGGTTAGATTTATTGTTGTTTAACAGTTAACATTTCTTATTATTCACCTGGTTTATATATGTTTGGTTGATTCAGCTAAGTTAGTATTATATTTCTTGTCGACTCAGCCACTTTAACTTTATATTATAGTATATATTTTTTCACTTATTGTCAGATGTTAACTAATTAACCCATGGTTTAATAATACGATTGACTTAACTACATATGTAATTCAAGAAATAAAACGAAACCTGCATCGATGAAACAATAAGTTTTTCTTTGACAAAATATGGTAATAAAATAACGAAATAAACGAAGATATGACTAGATCTAATGTAAGACTAAAATAAGACCAGCGGCAAATTGTACTTATTAGTATTGGCTGATATAGTATTATATTTCGTGTTGATTTGGCTGACTTAGTATTACATTTTGCGCTGATTTGGTGTTAAGTTCATTGTTGGTTTAGTGTTTAATTCATACTGATTCATCTGTTTTTGTCTTCTTGATTCTGCTGGTTCAGGGTTACATTTTTTGTTAATTCAACTGGTTTGGTGTTATACTTTCCTTGTTGATTCGGGTGATTTAATATTCGGGCTTCACTGCTAAACAAAGTTAACATCAAGGGTGACTTTCTCAAAAGTTAGAGTTAAGCAGGTTGGCGAGGTTAAAGTTTGAAAAGCGTGAGCTTCACAGTTAAACAAAGTTAACATCAAGGGTGACTTTCTCAAAAGCTAGAGTTAAGCAGGTTGGCGAGGTTAAAGTTTGAAAAGCGTGAGCTTCACAGTTAAACAAGGTTAATATCAATAGAGTGCAGTTCTCCGAAATTTGTACGTACGCCATCAATAATATTGTTTTATATCTTCTTTTAAATAAATTTCTTATATATCTTTAATCAATACCTCACTCTGAACACGTAGTGAAGACATATCTACTAAGTCTGATATGGCTTTAAACTGGCGAACAGATGCTTGAATAGTCGTTTCATCGTAGGATCGTCCAGCTTCAGAGGATGGACTGCAAAAACAGTAATTGAAAAAATAAATCAAACTACCGGCGTTTCTTAGAGCAGGAATATAACTTTTCCTACATTTGATTTTCTTAATTAGTATTTTATTGATTACACGAATATCACAGACTAATTATGTTTCTGGAGTTTCTTATTTGTGTTTTGTCTCATCTACTACATTCTTTCAGATTTTTTTCTCAAGACATTATGAATATAAACACAAAATTATATTATTATCAACAAACACTACGAACGATTTCAGTCAACACACAAGCTACAATTTCCATTCAATTCTGATCACAGTAGTTTTTATTGGTTCGAGTAAACATTAAACTAACCGACAGGTAGTTCTTTCCATAGTTTCGAGGTTTAAAAACTGACGGTCTGATCTGCTATCTTCTGATATGGAGTAGCCATCAGCAGGAAAACACTGTTTTTCTTGAACTGCAGACTGGCTAGTGTTGCTATATAAAGCACCAGTCTGGTAACATGGTTCTGGGTGATTGTCTATCTTGTTAGTTTTACCTTCGGCACTTCCTTCCTTTGATAGAGGATTATCCTTCTTAACCGCAATGACGTAGGCTGAGATAGGAGGAGGAGGTGGGGGTAGAAGAGGAGGGAACGTTTCGTCATAGGTTCTACGGCTCTCCTCGTGTGGTGCTATCGTCTCGTCGTGTTTTATTTCGGAGCTTGCCACTGCCTGGTAATTTTCAACACAATTTTCCCATTTAATAAAATAGGATTTAACATAGTAAGTATAAATCTACAGTAATTAACACATAACTCATGACATATATTGTATTAGATAAAAAAAAAACTCGGAGATAAACAGCAGTAAAAATATTTTAAAAACTGTCTCTCGTTAGATCGCCGAATGAAAGGAAGTATTTATGTGATTTCTTATGTCTTTATATGAATTTAACTAAAATGGTAACAATGGAACAAAACAATTTATTTCATGCTTTTTTTACTCATGCTTACTAGTTGTATTTTAATTATACACTTTTAAAAAGTTGAAACACAAACGTATTGATCTGAATAAAGACTATTAAATAAAAATATGAATTGTTTTTATTTACAATTACATGTAGGGAAAGCAAATTTCATGTCCTAAAATAACCTTTCATTAATCACAAATGTACGGGTACTCCAGCTAGTTTTACAATAGATTTTGCCCACATCTATTACGAAACCTAAGCAAAGATTTTACTTTAACAAGTTTGTTTGTTTTGAATTTTGCGCAAAGCTAGACGAGGGCTATCTGCGCTAACCGTCCTTAATTTAGCAGTAAAAGACTAGAGGAAAGGCAGATAGTCATCGCCTCCCACCACCAAATAGTAGGATTGAACGTCACATTATAACGCCCCACGGCTGAAAGGGCGAGCACATTTGGTGAAACGGGGATTCGAACCCGCGACCCTGAGATTGCGAGTCAAGCGCCCTAACCACCTGGCCATGCCGGACAGTTTTAACACTAAAACATTATTTTGTTATTTGAGTTGCACCCACAGCTAGCATCAAAACCAGGGGTATAATGTTATGAGTCTTCAGGCTTACTTTTGAGGCACAGGAGGGGGTTGGGGGCAACATTAAGCTTTAAATGTTCAAATAAAATGTTTGACTTAATAAAACTGTAAAAGTTAGTAAACTTGCCGGTTCATTCTCGCCTTTATCCTTCCTTATATTCTTATAATTTGAGTTACCAGCCATTTTCGTCTTGCAAGTTTCACTGGCAGATTTGATGTAGGTCCGAGTTGTTTGACTCTGGTCAGTTTCTAAACTGTAGTTACATTCCTCATCTCTGCGGTTACGCTGCTGTAATATAGGTTAACATATCCAGAATTAATCACATTAAAAACTATTACTGGAAACGATAGTAACAATTGAAAGAAAAATATCAAATGTTTTAATTTAAAGTTCACGAAATATTGTATTCTTTATTCGATAGTGAAGTGTACACAGTTACTTAAATTCGGAAGTGAGCTGCAGAGAGATCGGGTTGGATTTATTTGTTGCATAGAAAAGCCGTTAAGAATTAGATTATTTTAGGAAAAACAACTATTTACTATTATATATATACATTACAAGTATCGATATGCTGTTACTAGTGTACTGACTTTATTTCTACTTGTATTTGAATCTTGTATATTCTTCGAAAACTCAAGCCTATTTACTACAAAATAAAGTAAACATTTATGCTCTAAAGATCATGTACTTTGCTTCTTTTAAATAGGAGTCCAAACACAGCCAATAATAACCGCCTTTGAGAAATAACGAGCACTGTAATAAGGATGACAGTTAACAAGAAGACCAATACAAATAATATATTTCAAAACGTTACAGATAATAGTCCGTCCAGTGTCTAATGTATTGTGTTTTTTAATGATATTTAAGGTTCAAATTTGCTCGTTTAGTTTCAATGCAGGATTACTTAAACGTCTTAGTTATATATATACAAATGCTATTTCTTATTAATAGAATATTTAGGTTTTATGCATTTTAAAAATGTCTGATTGTTAACGTTATAAGTTGTCAGACTTAACGCCGAGCCACTGGGCCATTTAATAATAAATATTTACTTCGTTTAGCTCAACTGTTCATCATCAGGATTTCGCCACGTTGAAACTATTATGCTGGACGTTAACTTTGCTGGCTTACCTTAGAGACAATCCCATCACGAGGAGAAAGTTTTTCTTCCAAATTGACAAGTAGCCTTCTCTCGTTAGATCTTCGATACTGTGGAGTGAAAGGACGAATCAACTCACATTAACAGCCGTCTCTCAGTTTCCACAGCAACAGTGGGAGGAGGAAGGAAAGTCTGGAAAAGGAGTCTGAAGAAACCACTCCCACATGCACAATACGCTTTCTACTGTTTATTATATTTGTTTTTTGTATTATATAAGTGCCAGTCTATTATTGTTAATCTTCTGTAGGCGAGAGAATACAACGCGAAAGATTTCAAATCTATTATGTTACCGCTTCCTCAATGAAAGGTCAAAATAACAGAAAAATAATCGAACTATGCTTAAAGATAATTATTTTCATTAGAGTAATCGCTCAAACTCCATATGAACGTTAAATGTATATAATATTAATGTCATATAAACTTTATATAACATTTCATTTTTAAAAGCTTTGCGGTAGGATTGAGTTCATTTTTTTGTTTTGTTTTTTGTGAATAGATACAATTATCTCTTGTAAAGACTAGTTTCATTACTTTGTATGTATTTTAAGATAACTGTAGGTGGTAAAAAAATTGAGCAGAAAGCGTATTTGTTTTAACAACCAACATCCTCAGAGTTAGATATACCCTTTAACCAGTTCCCGGAAACAAACAAGAAGCATTTGATAAGTGTAATACGGTATTAACCATTCCAGAGTTTGTGTAATTAGAACCACCTACCACACGAATAAGTACAAGCATTAAAGAAGATACTTGAATGTATTGCTCATAACTTCACTGGGATGGTAAGTCTAGGTTAGGAAATGTTTAATTGCAACAGTTCAACCCCCACCCCATCCCTGAAAAGCTAAGAAACTCTCCTTAGTATTCACAAAGTTTCAACAGCCAGAAAATCATAAATTAACATGAACTAAAGTAGTGAGTAATAAACAGGCGGAAAATCGTAAATTAATATGACTTAAAATAGTGAGTAATAAACAGCCAGAAAATTGTAAATTAAACATGACTTAAAATAGTGAGTAATTAAACAGCCAGAAAATCGTAAATTAAACATGATTTAAAATAGTGAATAATAAAAAGCCAGAAAATCATAGATTAACATGACTTAAAATAGTGAGTAATAAACAGCCAGAAAAACCTAAATCAATATGGCTTAAAATAGTGAGTAATAAACAGCCAGTAAACCGTAAATTAAACATGACTTAAAATAGTGAGTAATAAACAGCCAGAAAACCATAAATTAAACATGATTTAAAATAGTGAATAATAAAAGCCAGAAAATCATAGATTAACATGACTTAAAATAGTGAGTAATAAAAAGCCAGAAAAACCTAAATCAATATGACTTAAAATACTGAGTAATAAACAGACAGAAAATGTAAATTAACATGACTTAAAATAGTGAGTAATAAACAGCCAGAAAACCGTAAATTAAACATAACTTAAAATAGTGAGTAATAAACTGCCAGAAAATCGTAAATTAAACATGACTTAAAATAGCGAGTAATAGACAGAAAATCGTAAATTAAACACGACTTAGAATAGGGAGTAATAAATAGCCAGAAAATCGTAATTTTGCCAGGACTTTGTGCGATAAAATAAACTTTGTTTGACTTACATTTTTGATATATTTCAAACACAAAGCTAATTTGTATACAAATACATGAATTGGTCCATGTCTCTGCAATATGTACGTCTGGGAAAAGGCCAGTAAAACTTTTCTGTATAAAATTGTTAATACTATAAAGACTAAATTATTGGTATAATTTATTAGATGACTTATTTGATTTATATTTATAAAACTGTTAGTTTTTTCTATGTGCTGACAGAATCAGTGGAAAAGTTATAGTACACAAAATAAGTATAATAATAGTTATAACGTGTGTTTTTTCAATAAAATAAAAAATAACTTTATTAATGTTCTTAAACAAGTACAACATAGCGAGTGTTATAACTATACAAATATACACGTAACATATAATGAATTGTATTAACCTTCTGATTACCTTTTATCTCTTATGTAAAGACCCATATCTGGCACTGAGAATTACAAAACATGGGTTACGTGGTTGCTCTTACTAATATTACAAATCTAACGTTACAAATAAAGTTTTTAACATTAAACGTTTTTAACAATTGCATATAATACAAGTCCGTATAACAAATGAGCATAGACTCGCTGTCATGTTAAACCTTAATATTTTCATGAATATAAAACCACGTGGTTACACATGCGACTCCCCGATGTCTTCAATTGGTTTTTTACCATTTGGTCTTCGGTGACACAAAACTGGACATAATGGTGAGCCATCCAGTATCACCACACAAATACCTGACCGTTATAGACGGCGTAGTTTACCTGTTTCGGATGGCGGTGAATGGCGCGAGGGATGGCGACTGGAGGTACAGTAAAGCCTGTAGACAAGCTACGATCGAGACTGAGTTCACTCTTTTTACTGCCCTTCTTTGGCGTTAAGTCCCCACTTTCCGGCTGAAAATTATGGGATTTGTATTAATGTTTTCATATATACACATGTATCAGTGAGATCAAAATGTAGTAAATACAAGAACATGGTATTTTAAAGGAGATCAAAACGTAGAAAATACTAGTACATGGTATTTGAAAGCAAATCAAAACGTAGAAAATACAAGTACATGGTATTTGAAAGCAAATCAAAACGTAGAAAATACAAGTACATGGTATTTTAAAGCAAATCAAAACGTAGAAAATACAAGTACATGGTATTTTAAAGGATATCAAAATGTAGTAAATATAAAAATATGGTATTTTAAAACAGATCAAAACGTAAAAAATACAAGAACATGGTATTTTAAAGCAAATCAAAACGTAGAAAATACAAGTACATGGTATTTTAAAGGATATCAAAATGTAGTAAATATAAAAATATGGTATTTTAAAGGAGATCGAAACGTAGTAAATATAAGAACTTGGTATTTTAAAGCAGATCAAAACGTAGTAAATGCAAGAACTTGGTATTCTAAAGGAGATCAAAACGTAGTACATACAAGAACATGGTATTTTAAAGGAGATCAAACGTAGTACATACAAGAACATGGTATTTTAAAGGAAATCAATACCTGGCTTTGATCTAGATTTAGCGGTCTACAGGTTTGGTAATTTATTTAAAAACAATTGATCACTGAAGTTTGTGTTTATCGTACACGGTAATCAAAGTTTCGCCCCTCCCCCTTCAATACACACATTTTAGACAAGATAGTTAGTCACTGTGTGAAACACTCCAAAAGCCTTTGGTTTAATGGCTTCATCCTATAATTTTCCAGTCAACAAACAAACGAACTAACTTGGTGAAAGAAAGATTGAACTACATTATTAAGCTGAAAGAGCAAATGTACCTTCCGTAATAACTTTACTACAGTAGAATATTATGTAGAAATAACTAAATTTTTTCACCTTTGTAAAGTGCCTTAACCACTGGATAAATGAATGGAATTAGAATAAATGTCCAACTTTCTATAAAACCTAGAAATAACGGCTCAAAGCCATCTTTTAAAGTCCTCGGAGGTTCAATTTACTAATGTCTATACATATTATAAATATATCAAGCGAGCGGATATAACTTACATCAGCCAAGTTTATCCACATTTACAAAGCGACATGGATATTTAATATGACACATTGGAAAGACTTCAACAGAGTATATGGCGTAAAAAATATGTACCCCAAAGCAATTGTTAATTATGTTTGAAAACTTCCTTTAGTTAGATTTATACTATTTACGTATTATAAACATATAAGTCAGCTGTTCGTAACAGTTGAAAAATGTAAATTATTTAACTGAACTTTAAAACAGCTAGTTTCTAATACCTGATAGGGACCATCAAAAGCATATGGTGGGCGTGGTCCGTGTTCTCCGCTGCTGTCGCTAGAAGAGTCAATTATCATGGCTTTTCTGTCTAACGTCCCATCCACCGGTGTGCTGTTCGTTAGTCCCATAGCTCGCATCATGGCTGTATTTTTTGCTTTTGCTTGTCGTCGTCGGCGCCACCGTCGACAGCACCAAAATGCACAACAGGTGAGTAGAATCAGTATGATAACAGCAATTGGTAGCACAACTGCCAGCACTGTGGGTTAAAATAATGTAATAATAATACCATGGTAAGATAATACTAGAACAAATACAACTGTATTCATACCAATTCTATGTACCACGGTAAGATAATACCACAACAGATACAACTGTATTCATACCAATTCTACATACCATGATAAGATAATACTAGAACAAATACAACTGTATTCATACCAATTCTATGTACCATGGTAAGATAATACTAGAACAGATACAACTGTATTCATACCAATTCTACATATCGTGGTAAGATAATACTAGAACAGATACAACTGTATTCATACCAATTCTATATACCATTATAAGATAATACTAGAACAGATACAACTGTATTCATACCAATTCTACATATCATGGTAAGATAATACTAGAACAGATACAACTGTATTCATACCAGTTCTACATGACATGGTAAGATGATACTAGAACAGATACAACTGTATTCATACCAATTCTACATATCATGGTAAGATGATACTAGAACAAATACAACTGCATTCATACCAATTCTACATACCATGATAAGATAATACTAGAACAAATACAACTGTATTCATACCAATTCTATGTACCATGGTAAGATAATACTAGAACAGATACAACTGTATTCATACCAATTCTATGTACCATGGTAAGATAATACTAGAACAGATACAACTGTATTCATACCAATTCTATGTACCATGGTAAGATAATACTAGAACAGATACAACTGTATTCATACCAATTCTACATACCATTATAAGATAATTCTAGAACAGATACAACTGTATTCATACCAATTCTACATAACTACCTATAAACCATGGTTTTCAGATGTTTCTTTAAAAATTGCTAGATATAACCCATAGTCATAATGTGTAACTAATGTGGATATAGGAAAACATTCTGTTGAAACAGACTGAAAAAAAGATAGCTTTACCATTAGAATGGTAGAAATACCCAAGTCAAAAGTGTATAGTTCCATTTATATCCATTAAAACAAGTTATAATGTGTATATAAATATATATAGCAACGGGGGTTATGTATATAACACATGTTATTAAATCAATTAAAATGTAGGCTTACCGAGTCCATTGATCTCGCATTGTCGGCCTAAATACATATGGTGGCACCTATAACAACAAACAGAACATAGTCTTGATAGATCCAGAGTAATTACCTAACCGTACTAAATCCTTAATAGTCACCAAGAGTTTCAGACACACCTTACACAGAACCTAACGATATAATTAGCAAACTATTGATTTCAGATTTGAAACCACTATATCAGACGTGATCCATGTATTTTATTGATACATCAAAGATTGTAGAAAATAGCTACTGGATTGGTCATTACAAACAATAGTTTGTTGAAAGCTTAAGTTAATATGTTCTCAAGTGATAATTTATAGGAAACAATAGCTACTGGATTGATCAATAGAAATAACAATTTGTTACTTAAGTTAATATGTTCTCAAGTGATAATTTATAGGAAACAATAGCTACTGGATTAGTCATTACAAACAATAGTTTGTTACTTAAATTGATATGTTTTCAAATGATAATTTATAGGAAACGATAGCTACTGGATTGATCAATAGAAACAATAGTTTGTTACATAAGGTAATATGTTCTCAAGTGATGATTTATAGGAAACGATAGCTACTGGATTGATCAATAGAAACAACAGTTTGTTACTTAAATTAATATGTTCTCAAGTGATAATTTATAGGAAACAATAGCTACTCGATTGATCAATAGAAACAATAGTTTGTTACTTAGGTTAATATGTTCTCAAGTGATAATTTATAGGAAACAATAGCTACTGGATTGATCAATAGAAACAACAGTTTGTTACTTAAGGTAATATGTTTTCAAATGATAATTTATAGGAACCAATAGCTACTGGACTGGTCATTAGAAATACCAGTTAGTTACTTAAGTTGATATTTTCTCAAGTGATAATTTATAGGAATCAATGAAAGCTTCACCAGTAAAGTTTCAATTAATTCCTCCATTTTTTTAAAGAGGTTACTTATTGCTAAATTGTTTTGTTTTGGAAGATAACTGAAAAGTCTTAACTTACCTACAGATCCTAAAGCCATCATCTGTGATGATACAGTCGCCACGACCATTACAATATTCACAACTACTTATCTCTCCTACAAGAAGCCAGCCAAAAAGAAGATTGACAAGTAAAAAAAATGCTAGTAACTTTTTAATTATACACAAATTTATAGGGTTTACTTCAAACACTTGTTTCCATACTGATATACATTATTCAAATCTATCTAAACACAAACTAACTTATTTCTATCCCTCTTCTTTTTCATGAAAGGATAATCGTCTAAAAAAGTATATTAGATCGTCAAGCAATTAATGTCGCTTTTTTAAGTGAAAAATCACGAACAACTTATATATCAAAACAAAACATTTATTAAATGAAATAGTCTCCATTCTTA
>NW_013669257.1:57980-60712 GCF_000517525.1 Limulus polyphemus
TTTGATATTCTTTGTGGCTACAGAGGCGGTGTTTCCCTTCTTGTATTCAAACAGCATTACATGCCGAATGCGTCTCTCGTCGTGTGCCATCAGTATAAGGGATTATATTATTCTAAACTTTACACATTATATAGGCTACACTAACGTGACGTTTAGGCGGTTCGTTTAACTATTAACTATTATACGTGATGTACGTTTTTTTGGGGGTGGTTAATGAAAGTATTGCAAAACGCGATTTTAATTTCTTGACGACCTAAAAGTAACTGTGATACAGCTCATTTACACTGTTACACATTTGTCGTCTTTTTAGTGAGTTTAAGTTTCAACTAGAAGTATTACAAAAAAAAGGTTTTTGGCATATTCTTAAAACAGGTCATCATTTGTTTTATCTCTACAAGTTTCCAATGCTGATTATATGTTATATAGGCCTAGATCAAGTAGTCACTGATATGAATAACTGTCGAAGTGAGTTAGTCACTATGAGGAACGCTAAGATGAACAAGGCGATGATATGGAACTGTTATAGTAAACTATACACTGATATGTGGGACTGTTAAGGTAAACTAGACAGTTATATGATGAACTGTTAAGGTGAACTAAACACTGATATGTGGAACTGTTAAGGTAAACTAGACAATGATATGATGAACTGTTAAGGTAAACTAGACACTGATATTTGGAACTGTTAAGGTAAACTAGACAGTGATATGTGGAACTGTTAAGGTGAACTTGACACTGATGTGATGCACTGTTAATGTTAAAGTGAACTAGACACTGATATGATGAACTGTTATGATAAACTAGACAATGATATGAACTCAAAAGTAAGGATTATTTTTCCACCTTCTTCAGTAAAATTTTGTAGAAAAAGTAAAACCAATGTTCAAGTAAACTGGTGTATTTTCTAAAAACTCGTAGGAGACAAAAAAGGTTGTGAAGATGTTAACTTTACAAGAAGCATGTGAAAAAAAAATCACGTCAAGGACTTGTATATTTCTGTAGTGAACTGAAATTTGTCAGTCAATCAGAAAATTTTGTGTTCCTGTAGCGATCTGACATTTCTCATTGAAGCTAACTAGTTAATGTGTTTCTGTAGTGATTTGTCACTTCTCATCTAAATCAGAGCTTAGCGTATTCCTATAGTGATCTGACATTTTCAGGAAAGTTAGAAAGTGGCTTACCCTATAGTGATCTGACATTTTCAGGAAAGTTAGAAAGTGGCTTACCCTTTAGTGATCTGACATATTTCAGTAAAGTCAGAAAGTGGCTTACCCTATAGTGATCTGTCAATTTTCAGTAAAGTCAGAAAGTGGCTTACCCTATAGTGACCTGGCACTTTTCAGTAAAGTCAGAAAGTGGCTTACCCTATAGTGATCTGATACTTTTCAGTAAAGTCACAAAGTGACTTACCCTATAGTGATTTGACACTTTTTAGTAATGTCAGAATGTGGCTTACCCTATAGTGACCTGATATTTTTCAATAAAGTCAAAAAGTGGCTTACCCTAAGTAATCTGATATTTCTGAATCAAGACAGTAGTGATCTGATATTTTTCAAACTTTACATAATAATATTTCATGCATAGATACGATATACTTAGGCAAAACTATTACATGATCGTTACTCCTGCCTTATAATTTTCAAGAATTATTTCCCCTTTCAATAGGTTTGTCGGGTTTTAATTCTTATACTGTAACTCCAATTAAGCCATATCGATCTAGGGTCCAATTGTGTCACCCACCACATGGAATTAAGTTATATTAATTACATAGATCTCATTTTCTCTCATGTAAATTAAGATAGAACAACGAAGCATAAAGTTAATTTAAATAGAAGGTTAGTGAAGGTTTTGTTACATGGAAATATGTGCAGTTGAAGAATATTTATGTTGAATTAATGAGAACGTAAGACTAAAAGACAGATAATATATTCATTCTCTAAAATCCGAGTAATGAAGAGATAATCTGTTCTAGAGTTGGTGAGACTAACAAGAGTTCTCTTGCCACAATTAACCAGTTACAAAACAATTTCTACGTCTGTTGTAAAGGCCCCCCACTGGCACAGCGGAATGTCTGCGGACTTACAACGCTAGAAACCGGGTTTCGATACCCGTGGTGGGCAGAGCACAGATAGCCCTTGTGTAGCTTTGTGCATAATTAAAAACAAACAAACTGCTGCAAAGTGGCATGTTTTTACATCTCTAATATTTTTATGAAATGTAATATCCTCAGAATGAGAATGTAATCTCATTTAATTATCTCATGTAATCTTTATTAATTCAGCAGATAATATTCCATAACCAACATATCTATAAAATGTGTTTAAAATTACGTAAATATTAGTGAACTTAAAATATTGTATGACCAGGAAGTGTTTTAATAAAGATGGATAATGATTTCTGGTCTACCAAGAATTGTGAAGCCACTTTTATGTAACAGGATTTTATACTGGTGATGTATTTTATGTGACAGGATTTTATACAGGTGATGACTTTTATGTAACAGGATTTTATACTGGTGATGACTTTTACGGTAACAGGATTTTATACAGGTGATGACATTTACGTAACAGGATTTTATACTGGTGATGACTTTTATGTAACAGGATTTTATACAGGTGATGACTATTATGTAACAGGATTTTATACAGGTGATGACTATTATGTAACAGGATTTTATACTGGTGATGACTTTATGTAGCAGGATTTTATACTGGTGATGACTTTTATGTAAC
>NW_013669257.1:61157-73167 GCF_000517525.1 Limulus polyphemus
ATTATGTAACAGGATTTTATACAGGTGATGACTATTATGTAACAGGATTTTATACAGGTGATGACTATTATGTAACAGGATTTTATACTGGTGATGACTTTACTCCTCATGTTAAATGGCAGCAAGTTTTTAAATTGAAAAATTCCAACTTACTATGAAAAATAAATTGCAATTTGAATGTAGATAATTTTAATAATTTTAAACTTAGTTATTAGACACGTCAATTTATAATGTCAACCGCCTTATTTTTGTATTCAACAATACTTAATTGGTTTTCAGAATTTGTAGTGAATACTGGAGGGATTATGACATTTTGGCAATAAAGTTAGTAAAAAACTATCTTTACTCCCCAGGTTAATAAAAAAAAATTATTTCAACCAAAATTTTGCTATTGTGGCTTCATCAGGGCTAGTTGTACAAGAACTGGCGAAACAACGTTGGCTGAAATTATTTGTATTATCTGTAGGGTAAATATTACTATTTATTAAATTTAGTGTCAACAATAAAATTCTAGATAGATTGAAACGAATAAAGGTTGAGTTAAGTCCAAAGTATGTTATACTTTACCTAGCTACCATGTATATAAAGTATCCCAAAGGAAATGGTCTTCTGGTGGCGAAGAAGTTGTTTAGACAATATTTAAACAATTTAAAATAAAAAATGTATTAAGTGTTTTCAATAACGTGAAATTGTATA
Organism: Limulus polyphemus; assembly: GCF_000517525.1. Classification (NCBI taxonomy): domain Eukaryota; kingdom Metazoa; phylum Arthropoda; class Merostomata; order Xiphosura; family Limulidae; genus Limulus; species Limulus polyphemus. The sequence goes on from NW_013669257.1 coordinate 61,854, forward strand.
AGCATTCTCAGCAAGGAAATTAGTGTTAGTAAAATACTGGTTGCATACAAAAAATATATCAATAATAAACTTTCCATGAAGATACATTCGGTTTACTTCGAAATTACGTACACCACCATCATTTGTGCTGCATAATAACCTCCTATACAAAGAAAAAGTATGATCTGTAACTCTGTCTCAGAGTTCGGGTTTAGTATGTTATTAGTAAACTCTGTCTCTTACCTCAGCAACTAGAACTACTTTTAATCTTTAATAAAATGTTCCCATTAAGTTAATAATTAAAATGTGGCAGAGTTTATTATCAAATAATAAAACACTGTTAAATGATAATCAGATCGTACCTGAACAAACACGACCGGGTAAATCAGGGTCCAGGTCATCGTAATTTTTCTTACAACTACATGTGTACGTCCCTGGTAAGTTCGTGCAGATTGCCGAGCCTGCGCAGTCGTTGTAGTTTTCGTCACTACATTCGTCAAAATCTGAAAAGTTCAGATACATTAAAATATCAATTTACGTACAAAACTGGTCTTTATTATTATAGATTTCTATTTATTTTGTATTTTCTGTTAAAATAAAACAGCAAAATCTGGTTTCTCGATATTCACTCTTCCATTTTATCCTGCTTAGTTAAACAAAAGCTGATATCTCGATATCCACTTCCCAGTTTATCCTGCTTAATTAAACAAAAATTGGTTTCTTGATATCCACTCTCCCATTTTATCCTGCTTAATTAAACAGAAAATGGTATATTGATATCCACTCTCCCATTTTATCCTGCTTAGTTAAACAAAAGCTGATATCTCGATATCCACTTTCCCAGTTTATCCTGCTTAATTAAACAAAAATTGGTTTCTTGATATCCACTCTCCCATTTTATCCTGCTTAATCAAACAAAAAATGGTATATCGATATCCACTCTCCCATTTTATCCTGCTCAATTGAAAAGTGTGTAATGCATTAAAGGGTTCTAACTTAATTCTATGGAATTTAATATTTTATTAATTAAGAGTAGGATTGTTATAATACATACAATTATCTTGGTGTTTGATACAATATCCGACAGTTGACTTGAAATCAAAGGACGTACACATACAAAACTCTAAGTTAATTTTTTGTAAGGAAAGTTATGACAAAATTATTATTAATTACAATATTTGACACAATACTTTCACTCTTTATGAAAGAAAATACGGGAAGATTATAAGTGAACAAACAAGATGTAAAACGAAAATATACAAACAGAATTTTCATACAGATATGTACAACAAGCAGATGCTCGTTAAAAAACAATTCAACGGTAATTTTCCTGAAAATAGTGATGAGTAAAAATAAAATGTGCACGTCAACCCAATCCCTTGGGTCAGAGCGTATATGCAATATGATTGTCTAGTGGGCCGTTTACAACCGTTTTTTTTTTTCATTCCATGTGTTATTTCAATATGAAAAATGACATTGCGTCTATTTTTAAGCAAAGGAGACTGACTGCAATGCATTGTTCACAAAAATGTTTGGATTTCGATGTAATGATGCATCCAGAACAGTAGAGCGCTCAGGTTCGCTAAATAACCACGAGGATTGTTTTTCGCTGGATGCCACCATTCCTTGTCATTTTACTGAACGCAAGAAAAGCCACTACCAAAACGGGAGCTTTTTGATAGTTGTCATTTCTGTAAGAAATGTTAAAGGGGAGATATTCAGTTCAGTACAGTAAATTAATGCATGTACATATAATATCGACATGAGAACATGTGTATATAAACCGAACAAAAAATATATACTCAAACATCTTTCTCTCTTTATGCGTTTTTTCCGTTCATGCTCCTATTTTCGAAATATTTCTTTCAATCAGTCGATGGAGGAAGCTCAGTATTTTTACGTGAAATTCCATCACAAAAAGAAAATTTTTTTGTTCTTAACAATTTTTTTTTCAGACTGAACGTTTAGCCCATATGGAGACTGAAGAATTGGTGCTGATATCGATATGAAAATTTAGGAATTGCAACGAAAAATAATAATTTTCCTGTAATGTACTCTTGAAAAGAAGCGTTTAGATATATAATTTTTGGACGGTTAACCTATCAGGAGATACAGAGAGTGACAGAGAGATATTTGGATATTATTTCCCCTAAAGAAGGCCGAAGGTCGCCTGGAGGTGTCACATGTTTTAATCACTCGCACCACTATATAGTAGTATTTTATCTATCAGTCAGTCACTAAAATGTGCGCATGCCATGAATCACGAGAAGAATTATGCACTCTGTAGGCTACAACACAGCATGACATGTGAATTTCAAAAATAGGAAATAAAAATATTTGTTACTCTTAATCTTGGTTTTATTTACCCTTGAATCGGAACACTTTCGAAGATCCTGAGTAAGTACATCTAGTATATGTATATAGCGAGAGTGAAAGAGATTATATGAAACCAAACTACACTTAAATTATACGAAACACCGTAGCGCAGAAACAAATATGTACCAATTGTTATTCAACATTCAACCACATCCCATGATCAGAAATATTGTATCGTAAACTCAGATATTCACCAGCCAGTTCCCACGTTCTCAGATTTATATTATTCATTATCATTTCCAATAGTGTGAGTAGAGTCTAATCTTCTGAGAAGACAATCTGCTTAAATACATACCAGTTATTTTAATATTATATCCTTACCATATAGGAAGGAAGAAAGAATGGCGTGAAAATAACAGAAAAAGAATATCATTTGTGTGTAAAACCTAGTTGTTTCATTGTTTTCAATATGATACGAACCTTGTACATCCTCGACTGCCTGAACGTACAAGTCTGTTCCTCCCACCCTGTTATCGGATTTCCTCAAAGATCGAATGAATTCGTCTTTTAGCACATTCTCGTCCACAGCGGAATTTCGATTTACAGAAACCGTCAGGTTCACGAGTAATCCTTCACGTGGTGAATCTAGATTACTAATTCCGGCAGAATTTGTAAATCCATTGACGTCAGCTCTGACGTAATTTGGTCGTACTTCACTAGCTGCATAAGCTAAGTCAATCTATGTAAGACATGGTGAAGAAGTTAACTGATTTTATTCGTTCATCTAACAACTGTTTTAATTCTTACAACAACGAGAAAAAACACATTTATAAACTGTAACGTTTCAACAACAACAGAAAAACAAAACAAATCAAGAAATATCTGTATCATATTTCATTCTCAGAGGTTTTACGTTACATTAGAACACTTATATTTATATAGTAAAGAAATTAATGTATGTTACTAACGATGTCAGCATGGATTCGACGCTCTTTTATTATCTCAATCTAGTATTATTGTAACGTATATCTTAACGGATGAAATTAAACACACAAAAATAACATGTTTTCTCATTGTAATAGTTGTTGTCCATCAAACCGGTTCAGTGTTAACCTGCTTTTGTCATTAATTCATCGTTATTTATTAATTCCCTGTTTGTTTTACGCGCTCGAACATAATTATTGAATTCAATTTACATTATGAGTGCATTCGGTAAATAGGTTCAAGCTCAAAGACAAGATGTTTCTCTAATCAGAGATACTGACTTTCAGAAAACAAAACTACCTGCTCTATTATCACCAGACTACAACAAGTTACTGGTGGTTAGAAAAGTCTGTAAACAAATGAAAATTAGTAAGGGTGAAACGAGAATAAAGGTAGTTGGTGTTAATTTGAATCTCACCCCTTGTTGAACCATGTGAGCAAAGTTCCGATATTCCTGGGAGTCTGTGTTCGAAAGAGACGAGTTATAGATCACAGAGGATCTTCCAAGTTTCACCACTCGAACCAACATTACGTAGCTCTTGGTCGCTAAAAAGATAAAACTTTGTTTCTTAAAAGTAATTCTGATTTCAAGGACAAAACTAATCACATTTAGAGTCGTAAAAATAATAAATCATAAGTATTAGAACCTTCATCTTCATTTTACTAACATATTGAACTTTAGTTACCTTGAACTAGAAAATTCAAAAAATAGTCTGATAAATCACCATAAGACCAGAAATTGTTTACTGATAATAATTTTGTTGATTACTAGATAGCGGGATATCTCCACGAAGTACTCGCAAATATCGTTTCTTGTAAAAAAAAAAAAAGGAATTTCAAAAAATATTTTCGTAGTTTACTGTTTGTAAATTTTCTGCATAGAAAAGGTGAAATTGTGAATTGTGTTACTTTAAAGACACTGATTTCTATTATGTATGCACCAACGTTCACAGAACTGATTTCCTTTAATTTAAAGACACTGATTTCTATTATGTATGCACCAACGTTCACAGAACTGATTTCCGTTAATTTAAAGATACTGATTTCTATTATGTATGCACCAACGTTCACAGAACTGATTTCTTTTAATTTAAAGATACTGATTTCTATTATGTATGCATCAACGTTCACAGAACTGATTTACTTTAATTTAAAGACACTGATTTCTATTATGTATGCACTAACGTTCACAGAACTGATTTCCTTTAATTTAAAGACACTTATTTCTATTATGTATGCATCAACGTTCACAGAACTGATTTCCTTTAATTTAAAGACACTGATTTCTATTATGTATGCATCAACGTTCACAGAACTGATTTACTTTAATTTAAAGATACTGATTTCTATTATGTATGCACCAACGTTCACAGAACTGATTTCCTTTAATTTAAAGATACTGATTTCTATTATGTATGCACCAACCTTCACAGAACTGATTTACTTTAATTTAAAGATACTGATTTCTATTATGTATGCACCAACCTTCACAGAACTGATTTCCTTTAATTTAAAGATACTGATTTCTATTATGTATGAACCAACCTTCACAGAACTGATTTCCTTTCTTACGGGAATACCCAGGCTTACATTGGCATGACCACATGTTCTTGATTCTCTTACAAATTTCTTGATTATCTACATCACATTCAGGGAAACAGCCATCAATCTCTGGTCGACCAATTCCTTGCCCTCTTACGTTTTCCTTCGACCTAGTTGTTGGCAGATTACCGGGTTGTTGTGACCGAGGTGTGGGAACTGTTGGTAGATTACCGGGTTGTTGTGATCGAGGTGTAGGAACTGTTGGTAGATTACCGGGTTGTTGTGAAGAACTTGCACGCTGATTGGGAGTGGGTGGTAAAGAATACGATATTTTGTTATGAACTACAGTAGAGTTGAATCCACTAGTAGGTGGATCAGATTTTGGTAGTTTATTACGCTCTAGTTGGTCCCTAGTGCCAGAGTCAAATGATAGCAGCCTATTGCCACTTAACTGGTCTCTGGAATCAGAAATCGATGTGCTATCTGCAGATTCTGGAGGGGCAGGGGGCGTTTCAGTCCCTGCATTGAGTACAGTCGATTTTGTTTTAACATGAGAACGGGTTGTTTCTGTTGGTCTGACAGCACGAGTGGGAATAACTAATGTACGAACCACCGTGGTGGTGATCGAGTTGAAAATCAGCGTTGTCGTAGTTACTGTGGTAGTAGATTCTGATGGCATCGAAGAATAATCAAATTTTACAGCTTCGGTTGGTTCTGGTAGGGTACCCAGTATCGTTCTACTTCCTATGATCGTGGACACAAACGTCCTTGGTGGTATAGTTGTGGTAAATATGGATGTGATTGTCAAAGGGCTGTCACGTGTGTAATAGATCTTGGTGGTTGTCAGAGTGAGTGTTCTAGTAGTAGACTCCACACTGGTAAGATATCTGGTGTTTGTTTCAGTTACCTTCTTCACTGAATAATTATCTCCTTGATGAACAGATGACGAAACAGTAATCTCCGAAGTGTCAGTGGTAAAAGGAAAGAAAATGGTTTCTTCTCCCACTGAAGTTTTTCTTATAATAGTTTGTCCATCTTTTGTCTGTGTAGTGTAGTCCTCACTGCCACTCGGTATGACTTTTGGAAGTAATGGTGTTGAAGACATTCCAGAATCCAATGCTGATATTATTAAGGTCTTTGAATTTTTGGCTGAAGTTGAAAGTTGACCATCATCATTAATAAATATTGTCTGAACATTGACAAATGTAGAGGAGCGTGTCGAGGGTTCTAAGACTGGTGCATCAACAATAGTAGAGTCTTCATTTGTGTCCTGGTCTGGTTGTCGTCCAGTAGGAGATCCCAAAAATACTGTTTTAGCTCCAACAATGACAGAGGTGCGTATAGTAGGTTTGATGCTAAGTTTGATGCTTTTAAGACTGGGCTCAACACTTAAAGTTCTGAGAGTATCAGAGAACACTGGAACTGAGCTTTCAGTAACTTCTTTCACAGAAGAAACATCATCACTTTGTTCTACTTCTGTGGGTTCAATAAATATGGTTCTTACTCCTGTAAGTACTTCTGTTTTAACTGTAGGAGCGATGCTGGTATCTTTCGTGTTATCACTTTCAGAGAGAGGTGTGAATCCAGTTATTAGGGTTCCAGGTTTAAAAATGTCACTAATTAGAGGAACCCTAGGTTGTACGTTGTCTTTACTTGTAAAAATGGAAGAAGGTAATCCGTGATCAATAGGTTTTGATTCAGTGACACTAACTGATTCAAGTCTTTCAATTGGTATTTCTGTTCCTGGATAAACAGGTACTGGTTGGGATGGTTTGATGGTCTTACCTATAGCTCCTATAGGTATGTAAACAGGCTCTTCCGCATTACTAACAGTAACTCCTTCTGTTGGAGGTAAAGGCGCCGGCTTCGAGATGTCAGTGGCTTTGATTTCAGAATTTCCTTTTGTATCATTCTTAGCACTTCCTGCAAACAAATGAACAATGCCCTTTACAGCTTCTGCAAGGTTATTTCCTATATTAGCATTCCCTCCCAACAAATCAGAAAGTTCAATTACAGATCCTGGTTTAATATCACTGTCTCCTTCTGGTCCTTCACTCTCGGGTATTTCTGTTGGAGTAACAACAGCTGTCAATTCAACATCTGTGAATCTCGTCTTCTCGCCGTCTATACCAGTAACCATGTACAGTGTCATATTTGGAGACACTGTTGTACTTATATTATTCGACCCAATAAAAATCGTTTCTTCACTTAAAACGAAAGTAGAAGTTACGGGGAAAATATCGCTACTTAGTAAAGAACTGGACAATTCAGATACTAAATCACTACTCTCAGGATCTTCCCCAGAGCTTGGGCTAATAATGTCGGAAGTTAAGTCACTAGTTGTTGAAGAAGACAGTGGTACAGCAGGAAGGATAAAGTCTGTAAAAAATATTACAGTTGAGCCATCAACGACAGTTGTAGATGTACCACTCAAAATAGAAGAAGTTACAGTGGCTTCTGTCATTTCTTTATCAACTGCGAAAATTACACTACTTTCAGGAAGTGAGGAAGAGAAAACAGGTGTTTGTGATTTAGCAACACTACTGAGAACTATTAAACTAACTGATGATTCTAATGCAGATGTAGAGTCAACCTTCTCTTGATCGAAACCTGAGCTATTGACTTGTACAACTTCCTGCTGTGGAGAGCCTGTATTTATTTTACTAGACACTTTTGTGTTCACGGCTACCCTAGTCTCTACTGCAAGTGTTGTTTCTAGATTTATAGAGCTCTCTACTGCGGTATTTGACCCTATGTTCACAACCGCAGATGTCCGTGTTAGCTTTTCTTCAGGCAACTTGGTGGCAGTCGAAGTGGAAACTTTACTGGACACAATCGTTACGATGTTTACTTCATCAAGCTCAGAAGTAGTTGGTATAATGGAAGAAGTCGCAATGACTGTTGCAATCGAGGTTGAATCGTCTATTGATGGTTCTGCAATTTCAATGTCTGAAGAAACTGTTGGAGTATGAAGAACACTTGAATCTAGCGATGTCTGAGAAGCCAGTGGAGATGTAGGCTCTACAGTAACATATTGGGTTACTGCTCGGAGACTAGAGGATACAACAGTATTGTCTCCATGAACAAATGTAGTGTAGTAAGTGTACGTAGTGAAGAAAGTCAGGGTGCTGTCAATGTTGGACACGGGTTTTGATAGGATATCCTCAGTGGTTGATACTGATGTAGAAGATGTTGGTGTTGGTGTGATTGTAATTGTTTCTGTAATCACTCGAGGAATAACTTGTTTACTTGATATAGTAACCTTGTCCTCACCACTAAAGAGTGTCGTGTAAAAAGTATACGTTGTGTACTCAGTAGAAGTGGAGTACGTAGTAATTGGTGTAACAGAAAGAGTTTCTGTCTCCACTGTCGATACGGGGTGGCTTGTATATGGCACAAACAGAGTAATATAAGAAGTAGAAACTTCCTGCCTGGTAGAGATAATTGTATTAGGACCACTAACAAGAGTAGTGAAATATGTAAAAGTTGTGAGAAACTTCTGAAGTGAAGACACCAACTGAATGGTTGGAGTCTCTTCTGGTACTGTTCGTGATGCATTGATAGAGGTTCTGAGTTCTGGTGAAATACTATCAGTGGCTACAGTTGTAACAACGTCCGTATAACTAGAGGAGTCGCTAAATGGTCGAAGCAAAGTTTCTGTGAGAAGTTTGGAACCAATCTCTTCTATAGACGATAGTACAGTTTCAGTACCACTAAAGAGGGTGATGTAGTGAGTGTCTGTAGTGTAAAGTGTTCTGGTGGTATACACTGTAACTAGTGGACGGACATCTTTGCTCAATATTGTTGAGACAGATGTGCTGGGTCGTAGTCCCGGTAGAGTGACAGTGTAAACATTAGAAGTGATCTCTTCTAGACTTGAGATTACTGACGAGTCACCTTGGAAAAGTGTAACGTAATTCGTGAAAGTGGTGTAGTCGGTGAAGGTGGAATAGATGGGTGGTGGAGAGACAGTAGAGGAAGGTGTCAATTCATCTTCTGATGTAGACTCCATGGATTTGGTGAGTGTGATAAGCTCTGTAATAGTGTAGACATCGGAACGGACATCTTCTATAGGAGACACAAACGAACTCGTGCCATTAAACAAAGTCGCATAGAAAGTTGAAGTCCTATATACAGTACTGGTAACCAGTTTTTCACTAGTTTCCAGGATTACAGACGGGGTGGGGGACACTGCAGGGATATTCGTAGGTGAGAATGTATTAGCCAAGGCAGGCCTGGTGACAGGCACAGTTATCACGTTGGATACAACTTGTTCCGAACTTGAAATAATGGACGTAGTATCCGAGAAAAGGGTCGTAAAGAAGGTGTACGTGGTATAAAATGTCCTAGTGTCGTAGACCACCGAGTAAGATGGGTCCTTCATGAAGACAACATCTGTCAACAAAGTAGGTTGCAGGGTTACAGGAGAGCTGTCTTCATCATGATACTGTATAGTCTCTCCATCAGCATCACTAGCAACGATCAAAGTTACTCCATCGGATACTCTTGTAACCAAAGAACGGCTGACTTGATGACCAGTTCCTTGTTGTGGGGCCACAACTTCAACTGGTGGTAATGTCTGGCGAGTCGACTGGTAATCTGGAGTATTCAAGTAAAATAGAAACAGATATTCAAACCACAAATCACTCCATATTTTAAATATACAAACTACAAGTTACCCCATATTTTAAATATACAAACTACAAGTTACTCCATATTTTAAATATACAAACTACAAGTTACCCCATATTTTAAATATACAAACTACAAGTTACCCCATATTTTAAATATACAGACTACAAGTTACCCCATATTTTAAATATACTTTTTTTCTATTCCCCAAAATAGCAAACACTAAGTTCAAACTAACATTCCTTACTTGCATTTCTAACTTCTGTACAATGGCAAACTATACAAGATAAACGACTTGTTACATGATTAATACTAAACCTTTTATGTTATAAATATTTTAATTTTATAAGAAATAATAATAAGAAATAACTGGGATATACTCGTATTTAAAAATTCGGTAAATCTTGTAATTTTAACCATATTTTTCATAAACAAAGCTTTTTTTTGTAAATACTGCCATCATCTTTAAAATATACTTAGATTTAGTCACCGTTTTCATTTCAGTTCGTCAAAACTCTGGTGAAGCCTATTTTAGCTATGCAAGTTAATTTTCAATTTTTATATACTACTATGAATAAATTACCTGAAGTCACGACACTTGGTATCACACCATTTACGGATGTCTCAACGAACCCGTCAGGTGATGTTGAAATGACCTTGATACCCGCAATGCCACCTACCGGACCTGGATACAAGATCGTTGTGGCTTTGCTTCCGTCATTTCCTAATAGAATGTCATATTTTACCATTTGTATTCAAATAAGAAATCAATGACGAATATAAAAATAAGTTAACAGGTTAGTACTAAGAAGGAAAACAAAAACGTTGACTTTTAATTTTAAAACACTAAAAGATATCAAATTTGTAAGTAACATACAAACATATCACCATTATATTTGTGAAAAGAGTAGAACATGAGTGAAACAGATAATCATTTATATTTGTAAGATGTTCTACTATATTCACAAATATAAATGGTGATATGTTTCACTTACGCTCTACTCTATTCACAAATATAAATGGTGATATGTTTCACTCATGTTCTACTCTATTCACAAATATAAATGGTGATATGTTTCACTCACGTACTACTCTATATAAATGGTGATATGTTTCACTCTTTGTGAATAGAGTAGAACATGAGTGAAACATATAATCATTTATATTTGTGAATATAGTAGAACATGAGTGAAACATATCACCATTTATACTTGTGAATAGAGTAGAACATGAGTGAAACATATAATCATTTATATTTATCAATAGAGTAGAACATGAGTGAAACATATCACCATTTATATTTGTGAATAGAGTAGAACATGAGTGAAACATATAATCATTTATATTTATCAATAGAGTAGAACGTGAGTGAAACATATCACCATTTATATTTGTGAATAGAGTAAAACATGAGTGAAACATATCACCATTTATATTTGTGAATAGAGTAGAACATGAGTAAAACATATCACTATTTATATTTGGGAATATAGTAGAACACGAGTGAAACATATCACCATTTATATTTGTGAATATAGTAGAACATGAGTGAAACATATCAAAATTTATATTTGTGAATAGAGTAGAGCGGGAGTGAAACATATCATCATTTATATTTGTGAATATAGTAGAACATGAGTGAAACATATCACCATTTATATTTGTGAATAGAGTAGAACACGAGTGAAACATATCACCATTTATATTTGTGAATAGAGTAGTACGTGAGTGAAACATATCACCATTTATATTTGTGAATAGAGTAGAACATGAGTGAAACATATCACCATTTATATTTGTGAATAGAGTAGAGCGTAAGTGAAACATATCACCATTTATATTTGTGAATATAGTAGAACAT
>NW_013669257.1:73200-98921 GCF_000517525.1 Limulus polyphemus
ACTATTTATATTTGGGAATATAGTAGAACATGAGTGAAACATATCACTATTTATATTTGGGAATATAGTAGAACATGAGTGAAACATATCACCATTTATATTTGTGAATAGAGTAGAACATGAGTGAAACATATCACCATTTATATTTGTGAATATAGTAGAACATGAGTGAAACATTTCACCATTTATATTTGTGAATAGAGTAGAGCGTAAGTGAAACATATCACCATTTATATTTGTGAATAGAGTAGAACGTGAGTGAAGCATATAACCATTTATATTTATATAAGTTGTTCGGGTTTTTTCACCTAAAAAATTCAATATTAATTTTTTGACGACCTAATATAACTTTTTAAGACAATTAACCTTTCAGGAAATACAAAGCGTGACAGACAGACATTTGGCTAGTATTTCTCCGAAAGGGGGCCGAAGGTCGCCTGGAGGTGTCAGCTATTTTAATCCCTCCCACCACTATATAGTAGTATTTTGTCTATCAGTCAGTCAGTAAACACTAAAATTACGTCACATAATGGACGTTTAACGTTGCAATTTGTACTGTCGTGAATCGGTAAAACATGCACAAGCCATGAATCACGAGAAGAATTATGTACTCTGTAGGTTACAACACAGCATGACATATGAACTTCAAAAACAAGAAATAAAAATATTTGTTACTCTTAATTTTGGTTTTAGTTACTCTTGAAACAGAACACTTTAGGGGACCCTGCGGAAGTACATCTAGTACATAAATACAGATATTATAAACAATCAAACGTAATTCTTTTTATACAAAGATAAGAGTGTATAATAGACTGAGCATCTTCAAGTACTCGATGATTTTTTAAAATTTAATTATTCAGAAAAAAAGCAAAAACAGGAACCTGCCAATTTATGACAGATAGATAAAATCAAGACCTTGTGAAAAAAGACTGGAAGTTCTCGTGGTGGGAGAGTATCTGCAGAAGTAAAGTCCATACATTCACAAACGATTTATGTACAGTAAAATTAGAACTATGGAACACTCGACATCACAAAGTTTTAAGCATCTAATCTCATGGTTAGTGAGATTCAGCTACAGTAAAGTGATAAGTGAAGTCAGTCAGCTACAGTAAAGTGATAAGTGAAGTCAGTCAGCTACAGTAAAGTGATAAGTTAAGTCAGTCAGCTACAGTAAAGTGATAAGTGAAGTCAGTCAGCTACAGTAAAGTGATAAGTGAAGTCAGTCAGCTATAGTAAAGTGATAAGTGAAGTCAGTCAGCTATAGTAAAGTGATAAGTGAAGTCACGTGTGATCACAAACCTCAATAGACAAGGTTGAAAATGTGCTACTTTACAAATAAACTTTATCCTCCATCTTATAATTCCATTGAAATAGTATAACACCCCCACCTCCACCATTCAGGTGCACAAGCGGGTTTGAATATTTCGTAGGGTGGACCTGACTCGCATGATTCTAACGTTATAATCTAACTTATTGCTCTCATTTGATATCTCATATTCTGATTTTGCTTCTGCGTCTAACATGCGGCGCTTTAATAGTGCAGCAGTATTTTATCTTAAACCTAAAGTGGAATCAACATTACGTTTATTACTTTTTGTGTAGCAAAAAAATCATTTGAAGAATACCGGAACAAAAAACAATTGTTATATGGGATTATTTTCACTTTCCTGGATGAATGATTAAACCTTTCCGCCCCCGTCTTTTCTACATATCATGCACAGAATACCTAAAAAAAGTGATTAGCGCCATTTTGTCTTTAGGTAACCATGACCCACTCTGTTTTGCTGAGGAGCTACTAACCTGCGTTATTCCGATGTTGGTGGCCTTTAATATTTAAATATTCTTTCGTGAGGGTTAGCTGTGTAGAGTATTGTTCAAAAACCTTTTGAACTCTTTACAGGTGGCACAGCAGTACGTCTGCGGACTTACAACACTAGAAACCTGATTTCGATAGCCGTGGTGGGCAGAGCACAGATAGCCCATTGTGTAGCTGTGTGTTTAACTTCAAACAACAACCTTACAGGTGCCTGAACGCCATCTGTCTTTACAAATTTCAGAATAGTTGAAAAAAAGCTTAATTGAATGTAGCAGAATATTAAGAAAAATTTTTAAAAATTTAACATAGACTTTTCTCGTCAAAATCATTAACGACTTGTAGTGTTTCACGTCAGCAGACAATACAACCTGAAAATTAATTAATAAAATATCTAGCTACGAATCTATCTATTTTTATATGAGGGTTTTATAACTTGTTTTCATAATATACGATGGGATGTTTACCTGAGGAAACTACATGAGTGGTAGGTCCACCAAATCCTAATTCCACACTTGTTGACGCTAAAATACTACTGGACAGCTCGGGCGAGATCGCATCCCTGGTAACAGTCGGATAACTGACGGCATTTGGATGATCTACTGAATTATAAATATCACAACTTAATTTACACAAAGACAACCATAATAAATGTAATCCGAAACTATTTCTGTAAGAATGCTTACTTTACGTAGCTTAGTTTTTGTTTGCTGTCTAGTCTTAGCAATGTTCCGGACCCTGCAAATGTTATGGAACATACTGGAATTAACCAGGATCATGTAGTGGTAGAAGAATGATTGAGACATTAGAAATGGGTAAAGCACAGACCAGAGAGGTATTAATGTCGTAGTGGTAGAAGAAGGATTGATACATTAGAAATGGATAAAGCACAGACCAGAGAGGTATTAATGTCGTAGTGGTAGAAGAAGGATTGAGACATTAGAAATGGATAAAGCACAGACCAAAGAGGTATTAATGTCGTAGTGGTAGAAGAAGAATTGAAATATAAGAAATGGATAAAACAGAGACCAGAGAAAGGTTTTTCCTTAGGGTTTTAAAGGAGGTTAGATATCAGATATTAAACCCTTCTCCTTTATTTTTGATAAGGCAATTGACAGAGAGCATGTGTCTGAAAATTGATAAAAGAGTTAGCACAAAAGATCACATATAAAGTGTAATGAACTTAAAACAAGACCCAAAACTCGAGCGCTTTCGAATAGTTGATTCTTCTTCTTCAGGAGAACAAAGGGGCCTTTGTTCTCCTGAAGAAGAATAGTCAAATAGTCGCTAATTTTATTTCTATTTTGAAAGGGGTGATAGGAGTTTTCCTTGGTATTACAAGCAAATTAGTTTTACTTCTGTAGTAGAAAAATTTCTAGAGTCTGACAGAAAAAAAAACTTTACAAAATCGTTTAGAGAAATATGGTATCACCGGAAAAAATAAAATGGACTCACCAAAAGGAAATCTTTAAAATCTTATATATTTTCGAGGATGTTACTTGTTCTTTGGATGATTGATGTGCTTGATTTTCAAAAAGTTTTTGATAATACAAAATTAGCTAAGAATATCACATCCTTAGAGGTTAGGAAAAGGCTATCTAATTGGGTTGCAAAGTAGTGGGATGGAAGAAAGCAATTTGTTTTAATAAGGAGTCCATTCAAACTGAATGTTTGTTACCAAGAGTCAGTGCTTGGACCATTGTTTTTTACATAAATGATACTGATAGGGATATAACTGGCAAATTAGAAAATTTTGCTCATTAGTTAAAACTATTTGATATTTGTAGCTGTTTTGGGGATGTTTAAATGCAAGGTAATGGTTAACATTTAGGTTATGATAATTTGGATCACCTATCTAAAATAGATAGGAACCCACTCAATAGTGTAACTGAATATAAGAACATTAGTATAGAAATGGATAAATCACAAAAGCCACCGAAACAGTGTTTTGTCGCTAATAGCATTGTTTATAGAATTTTAGGGTTAATTTATAAATGCATATTGATTATACACCAAAAGAAGTAATTATTTCTCTATACAAATTACTAATTAAGCCTCACTTGTGTACAGTTTTGGTGTCTAGGAAAGGGTATTACCTTATTAGAAAGAGTTTAGAGAAAGGTTGGTTAGGGTAATTCTAAGATGGAAGGGTTATCTCGTAAGGATAAGTTAAGATATCTTAGCTTATTTTCTTTAGTGGAAAGGTAAGAGATGATACTGTTGAAATTTACAATATTATACGGGGAATTGATAGCATTGAGGCATCTCAAGACACAAGTTTAAGATTAGGAAAGGACAGGCTAAAAAGTCTAGAATCCGATTAATTCAGTTTTATTTTCTAACAAGGCGATTAATTTATTGAAAGAGTTGACACTGGCATTATAAAGTCACTGTGTTGATAAGCACGCTCTGGTTAATTTACTGGAAATAGAATGCAGCAATTAGCCAGTGGTGACATCTATTGGGTAATTTTGTTATATCTTGAACCAGTATCTCTCTCCTTATATCTAAAGATATTTTTTATTTTGAATTTCGAACAATTATCAAAACGCGTATCATTCTATGCATAAGTAAGGAGTTACAAACTAATTATTTTTATCACCTTAACTGGTACCACGGTGGGACAGCGGTAAGTTTACGGACTTACAATGCCACAATCTGGGGTTTGATTCCCCGCGGAAGACACAGCAAATAGCCCAACGAGGCTTTGCTCTAAAACAAACGAGCAAACCATCTAAGCTAACAAAATCTTATTACAAATTTGATAAATGCTGAATCTCTTGAATGCATGATATGTACCATAGCAAGTTCGTTGTTGTTCTTTAGATGACTTATTTGCTGTCACATTTCTTTTGTTTTCAAACAATATTGAGAATGTTTTATTGAAACGGATGAAATATTATGAAGTATCGAGTTTATAAAAGGTAAAAATTTGTGCAATGAAGTATGATATTAATTACTTACTTTCAAATAATTTTTGGCGTGATCTAAACTCCCCCTAGAAACAGATTTAACAAGTACTCTTCCGAGTTGTCACGTGATTAATGTTAAGCATTTTATTATGAATCTGAGATGTTAAAAAATATCAATATTTAAAGTCCGAGAAAAGTTTGTTTTATTTTGTTTAAGCGTAAACCTACAGAATAGGCTATCTGCGCATTGCGTAGGGATTTAACCCGGGATTTTGCACTCTAAGCCCTCAAGCTTACTACTGAGCCACAGGGGAAGCCAATGAAAAGAGAAACATTTCGTTTCAAAAGTGAGAAGTTAAAAAGTTGTATCCTTAGGTGAGAAAAACTGAATTGGAACTTACCATAGGTTTGGGTGACGACTCGGGAGTTGGTCTGTTCTACTGTAGTGTATAACGTCTGACTTCCAACAGTATAGGGAACTGTAAAGGTGGTGGTGGTGTAGAAGGTAACCAGGATCGTTTCAGTAGGCTGGATGGTGGCAGTATCCAGGCTAAGTTGTGGAGAATTTTGTGGCACAACAACAGCAGAAGAAGCGGTCAGAAGAACACTCCTAAAGCTAGTTTCCAAACCAAAGATAACTGGGACCGAAGTAAATGTGGTATAGGTTTCATATTTTACGGTAACCGGTCCGGATGACTTAAGCTCTTCAGTAGAAATAGTAGGTCTTAGACGCCGGCTGACTTTCACAGTGTACGGTCGTCGAGAAGGAGCGACTACTCCACGAGGTCCTGTTCTTGTAACAACATAGTAGCGTGGTCGACTTGTGATATCAAGTTTTGAAGGCAGAACGAATCTTGTATTAGTTCTGCTAATTCTTCCAGCCCCAAAGGGCCTCCGAACCGTTATTGTCAACCGTTTTCGAGTAGGTCTTCCTTGTTCATCAAGTACGTCTGGAGTTTCTTGGAGGTCGTTTTGCTGATTCTCTGAATTAATACTGTCTAAATTACCATCTGTAGACAACGACAAAGTAGGAGTCGACAATATTTCGTCACCTTCTTCCAGGTTAACATCACTGTCGTAGTTAGAAGAGATGATGTCAATAGATGAAGACAACAGAGTTAGAGATGGATTTTCAACTATGTCGCTTTCTTCAGAATAACTAAGGCTACTTGCAAGTTCTGGACTTTGGGATGTTTGAAGATAAGTTATAGGTCTTCTTGATTGTGGTCTTTCTTTGCTTCTTGATGGTCCAGATCTTACTCTGACAACTACTCCAGGCCTTGGACTAAATATACGGCTTCTCAATGAATAAGGAGGGCGCCTTACTAAGGAAGTCAAAATACGTACGCGTGGTTTACTAGTTTCACCATCATTTTCTACTGTATTATCTAAAGATATTTCAGGTGTTGCATTATCAAATGAACCATCTGGCTCTGGTGAAATAAATTCACTTGCTGAAGCGTAAGATGGTTGCAATTCTGTTGGGTTTATTGGCAATGAATGATAATTATAAGATGACTCCAACTCATTTTCCGCAAGTCTTGTGGTATAAGATGACCCCAGCTCCTTCTCCGCAAGTCTTGTGGGTAAATGCAATGATTCTGAGTCTGATGGACTAAAGGAGGTTGTTTCATGGATCTGTTCAATAACAACGTTACTGATGCCATCAAAATGTAGTAATGTTTTAAGACCAATGTTTACCTCTGTAGTGGTACCACCCACTTTTCTGGACCCTAGATTCACAACACGGCTCACTGGCCCAATAGTCAAGAAACCAGCACTGTTGATTGTGCTTGAGTATAGTTCTGCCGAAAACGGCTCACTCTTAGACACTATATTAGTGACGGTTTCCGCGCGCACTGATTGCCTTGTACTTAGGCCATCATAAAATGTGTAAAAATATGTGAAAAGCGTAAAATATGTTTTCGGAAGCGATGCTAGAGCATTTAGTTCTATTTTTTCCAAATTTTCGTGGTGAAGATTTAAGTTTGAATTTCCTTGATTTCCAGGAGAATCCACAGAAGTCGTTTGGAAGACTCCACGGTATATGTCACTGTTGAATATCTGTAGTCGTGATCCTAAATGGACGATTGTTGTGGCTCCTCCCCCTGTTCTAGAACCTAGCGGTATTGTAGTATAGCCATTGGCTGGTACTGTATATCCACCGTTACTCTGTATAACCTTTACCACGTCAGAGTCAGGAACTTGAGAGAAGACGCTGGAAAGAACAGTCTCGCGGCTGGTATATATAGTGTCTGTGCCGTGGAGAAAGGTTGTAAAGTATGTGTACGTGGTATAATAAGTAAATGGAATTAATTTTGAATACAAATTCTCTGAACTCAAGTTTTTTTCTTGAGAACTTTTCTGTTGACCTTCAGGACCAGCGTTCGTGATGAAACCTAATGGAGATAAGCTGTTCTTATTAATAACATTTATATCGGATACACCCTGAGTCAGTGCAGGCTTTAATTCTGAATCTAGAGCATTTTTCTGTTCTTGGTTTTCTACATCATCGTTATTAATAGGACCTCGCGCCTGCAGTGAACCTAAGATGCGAGATGGTTGTACAGCATCAGGCCTTTTTGTCACAACTACTTTTCTTTTTTTTCCACTCCCAGGCCTTCTTATGCGAATTATACGACGCACTGCTTCCGAGTTATCGTTTACAACATTTTCAGTACTAGCAGCTTTGACACCTGGCTTCCCTTCTTTCGTTTCTTGAAATGTTCCTGGATGAATTTGTGATACTTCTACATCATCATTTCCTTCTTCATTATTAACATTCAAGGCAGAATTACCCAACTTTTGTTCATTTTCTTTGATATTTTCTAAATTGGAAAAATTCTGTCGTGGTCTTTTCCGTCTGACCACCACAGGTGTCCGTCGTAATCCATTCGCATTCTGATGTGTTTGTCCTCTAGGTACGTTTGTCAATGGCCTTAGTTTCCGAATAATAACTCTCCTACGCTTTGTGAGGCTATCTCTCCTATCTTCATCCTTTTCTTCCGTAGTTCCATCTGATTCTTGTTCATCTGCCTGTTCTGCACCATCCTTTGGTAGCCTCCTGCCAAACCCTTCCTCTCCAGGTGCTGTACCTACCAGAGAAAATTGTCGTGTTACTAGGTTTCTGGTGACTGAACGTTTTAAGTCCTGTCCGTTAGTAACATCTCTAAGAATACCCTTTTTAAGTTTGTCAGTCACTTTTATTACTCTTTCGAAGCCAGAAAAACGTGTTCGGTCATTGCTTTCATTACCCCCATTTTTTTCTTCTAAACCTACATTTGATAATAAATCGATAATTGAATCAGCATCACTGACTTTATAACCCTGAAAAGATATATGTGTGTCTGACTGAGGTAACGACTGAGGAAGAGCTGCGACAGGAGACAAACCATTATGTAATCTTTTACCACCCACCTGTGGCCTTACGTCAAAATCTTGATTACTTTGATACTCACCAGATGTTTTGTCATCCTGGTTTTTCTTCTTTCCAAAAACTCTTCTTCTCTCATCATAATCATCAAGAAATACTTCAGCATATGTATCTAAATCTTCATCAGAAGTTCTGATTTGTTCATCGTCTTCCAAAAACTGGTGTAATTTTCTGAGATTGAATCGTAAACCAAGACCATACTCCTTTTCTATATCACTTATAGAACGTTCTGATTTTATATCATTAAGCAACTCTTCTTCATCACTATTACTTTTTTGTCCACTATCTTTCACTACAGCAGATGCTTCATAGACTTCTGTTAGTTTTCCTTTAAATATAGTGGTAAAATCAATATCTGAAACCTTATAAGCACTGATGTAGGAAGATTTCAGCATTTCTGTAGGAAGCGTGGTATCGGTTAGGTCCGACATGTAGCTTACACCTTCCAAACCTGAGCTTAACAAAATGTTGTATTGAGTATCATCCTTCTCTTTGTAAACAGTATTTGTAAATCCTTGGTAACCATCTGGTGTTTTAGTGGCAAACCAGCTGACTTGTGTTTGCAAGCTTCTAGCAACTTTTGTATGTAAGACGGGTTGTTGATAAAAGGGGACTGCAACCTGCGTCACAACAGGTTTCAGTTGTCCATCAGCACCTGAAACGTAAAATGTCAGTTCGGTTGTTAACTGAGGAAATGGAAAATATGGTTGTTGAACCATTGGTGCATGTGTTTGAACTTGGGCTTGAGGAACCGGAATAGTTGTCGTTGTCACAATTGTAGTCTCTGAAAAAGTTGTAGTTGTTAGAGTACGGTATCTCGTTCTTCCTCTAATGACCAAAGGCAAAATTCTGGTTGAAACAAAAGGCTTTTTAGTTACAAAAGAGCTAGATGAGGTTATGTAACTAACCGAATTCGGAGAAATTCCTTGATAAAAGGGAAGTGGAAACTGTTGTTGGGCAGCAGAGGGAGCACTTGCTTCTGGAGCAATAGTGCTGAGAATTGTCGACAATGTAGTTAGAATCCGAGTGTCTGTTATTGTATCTGTTCTTGTACTATAACCAATTTTTAAGGTTACTAAATGTGTTGATTCCCAAGGTGATGTCGTTATAAGAATCTCGGTTATAACGGTATGAAGCTGATCTGTTGGTCCATTAATATCAGGTACATTTGTCTTCGAGGAATAAATTGTTTTTGTAATTCCATCCGAAGTGACAGCAGAATATTCCGATGGTGGAATAACACTACTCCCAAAGGTTGTAGTAGTCAATGTTGCATAAGATGTCTTAAATCCATGGTAGATTGGCAGTATTTTAACGGTTGTGATAACAGAAGTTACAGTAACCGGCGTTTGTGTGGGCGTTACTATAGACGAAGTACTGGTCTCAGGTAAGGTTTTTCTCCACGATCGTGGATCAAAAGTTGGACGTCGCCGTTGTCCCCGGAATCTCACCTCTCTTCGATCTTCTTCATCTGGGTTTTCTTTGCTCACTGCATTAAAAGAACTTCTCAATGACTGCCCTCGGTTTCTTGAACGTCTGCCCTTTGGCCTTCTTATACGAACTCTAGCATTACGAGTATGATTTGGTTTCTCGTCCAGCTCTTCATCCTCAATGTCTTTTTCTTCTTTTCGACGAGATCGTCTTCCAAATCTTGCAGCATTTCTCCTTCCAAATAATCTTGAGCGACGTCCACTTCTGGGCCCTAGGGTTGATCTTAAAGGACGAAAACGATTTTCCCTGTCTAGTGAACTATTTTCTTCAATATCATCTGCATATTCATAATCTTCGGTAATATTGTCTTCTTCAAGATAAGAATCATCATAGTCAGATCTTTCTTCTGCTTGTGGTTGAGAACTAAAAGTTGATCGCCTATTGTTTGAAGGAAAATGGTTTAATCTAGACTCTGACAACCGAGTTCGAAATTGAAAACTGTTTTTCCTTCTTTGTCCTTGAGTTCTAAATCTGGATCGAAAAGATGGTAAAGGACTTGTGTAAGCTTCATCTTCATCATTTTCTGTATAATTAGCATCCTGTTCGTCAATATCTTCTTCAGCATCGTCTATTCGGCGACTTAATATTGGACGTCTAAACCTAATGTTAAAAGAAGGAGGTTTGTGAGTTGGTCTTGTGGGGAGGACGAACGACGGCCTTTTTCTTTGTCGAAATGGTCTGATTCTGATTTGTGGCACATGATCTTCAGTTGAATCATGACTCTCCGTATTATCATTAACTTGTATTTTTGATGTGGATATATTATTAGATTTGTCACCTGTTTTTCCTGATGTTTGTGATCTACTTTGACTCAAATGAAAAGTTCTGGTCCTTTCCTTTGTTTGTTTGTTCTTACGTTTTGAATTTTGTGAGATGTCGTCATCGTAATTATCATAATAATCTTCATAGTAATCATTATCTTTTTTTATTTTGACATCTGCCAAATCAATATCTGTATATTTATCAGTAGACTCATCAAACGATTCGAGAAAGTCGTCTTTACTTTCTGGACTACCTTTTCCCTCTGAATCAAAAGATTCATTTCTACTGTCTTCTATGTAATCATAATCTTCAGCCTTATCTTTGGCCTCTTCATTATCAGTACCTTCAGTACCTCTCACTAATGATGGAAAATGAATGAAAGGCCCTGAACTTTGCGTGGTAACCTTAGCACTGTCTTTTTCCTCAGACTCTAAATTCTCAGTAGTAGTTTTTTCTTCATGTTGTTTTTTCTTAGTAATAGTTTGATTGTTGCCCTTATATTCGACTTTTATTTCTGGTTGAACATAAGAAGATTCTAAAGTATTTATATCAGAATTTATAGATTTGGTAATTATTCTTGAAGTATCATTTTCATCTGACTCTTCAAATGGCGTGGTGCTGGAGTGACTTTTTGTGGGAAACTGTGTGTTTTGCACTTGTGAATTTTCCAGTCTAGTGTCATTTTCTTTGCTTCCAGCATCATGTTTCTCTGACTGTGCTGATATATTGTTTTCAAGAAAAGTGGATTGGAGAGGAGATGATATATGACTAATGTCGCTTGTCTCGTCTGTTTGCTTTAGAGATCTTGTCGGAAATGCTCTCTCGCTGCTTATAAGGGTTTTAGTTAATTCTCTTTCGTTATATGCCGAGACAGGTACAACTTGTGATGACGTTTTTGCAATGTGAGCATAAAATCCATTAAAGTATGTACCATGTATTTCTTTTGTATATATAGTCGCTAATGTTCCATGGATTTCGCTCGATGTCACAGAAGAAATCAAGCCTGTTTTATCACTAGTAGGCTCACTTGTTGACGGTTCAATGATAGACGAAGTACTTCGTGCTACGTGTGCATATAGCCCATTAAAGTACGTTCCAATTATCTCTTTGGTGTGAAGCGTGGTAGTACCTTCGTTTACTTCTGTCATAACATTTGACGATATCACACCAACTGTTTGAGAAGGAGTTGAACTTCTTATTTCTGACTCGGGCAGAACTTGTGAGGTTTTTTTTCCGATATGGGCATAAAATCCGCCAATATACGTTCCATATATTTCGGATGTATGAAGAGTCGTAGTTCCATCATTTAACTCTGTACTTATGATGGCAGATATTAATCCGGTTCTAGATACTTCTGTTTGTTTAGATGAAAGAGAAGATGACGTTGATGTAATAGGAGATGATGGTAAGGTGTTACTTCTCAACAGTTCGGATGGTTCTATTGTGATTGAGTCCAAATTCGTATATGATACTGATTGGTAACTACTGAGGTTGTCGTCATATGATGTTTTTGATAAAAAAGTATTCTCCACTGTACTTTCTGGTGTAATGTTACTAGTAATCATTTCTGCAGGTAACACCCTTGACGTAGACTTCGCAACATGTGCATATACGCCCCCTATATAAGTGCCATATATTTCTGATACGTGTAACGTTGTTGTACCTCTATATAGAACACTACTGATTACAATAGAAGAAATTAATCCAGTTTGATATTCAATCGCTACAGATGGCTTAACTGTGGCTTCGCTATCTTTATCTACAGTTTGAACGGTTGACCTAGAGACAGTCTTCGCCACTTGAGCATAGTAATCGCCAATGTATGTTCCATATATCTGTGTTGTGTAGTAGGTTACTGCTTCATCATGTACTACACTGCTGACTAAGGAAGAGAGTAGGCCTGTTGGATTTACGACTTGTGTCTGGGGACTATCGGATAATGTTGGAGTAGGTGTCTGAACCTCGCTAGTAGTTCGAGCAATCTGAGCATATATTCCACCGATGTATGTTCCATAAATGTTTGTGGTGTATAAAGTAGTAACTCCTGTATTCAGCGCAGTTGAAATGTAAGAAGACAAAAGTCCTGTTTCATAACCAGATAATGATGGTGTTGCCACAACAGGGTTTGTATTCATTTCTCGACTAGTATGAATATGATCTGACACTATGAAGCTTGGTTTTATCAATTCGTCTGAAGAAGGTAAAAGGGAAGTTGATTTAAAGTTGGCGTGTTTTTCTGAACTATAATCCAAGCTATTTAAAGTATCTATATTGTACTGTTCTTCCGTTGTTGTTGGTGAAATCTGTACAGAAGAAAATGTGGACGCTACATGGGCATAAAACCCATTAAAATGTGTTCCAAATATCTGGGTGATCCAGAATGTTGTAGAAGATCCATGAACTTCAGAAGAAGTTGCAGAAGATATTAAGCCTGTTGAAGAAAGAATTTCTGTGGATTCTGGCATTTGAATTGAAGATGTAGTTTGAGCAATGTGTGCGTAAATATCTCCAACATAAGTTCCGTAAATATTTGTAGTGTAGAAGGTCGTAGTTTGATCATTAACTTCACTGTTAATATAAGACGACAAGAGACCAACCTTTTGAAAACTTTCCTTTGGTGTTGTACGTACTTGAGCACCAAGAACTGCTGTTGATTGAGGAGATAGGTTACTACTGATGCTGTCAATAGCATTTGGTGTCTCCGAATACACTTTTACTGCACTTTGGACTATTTGTGCGTAGGCTCCATCTATAAACGTACCATATACTTCAGTAGCATACACTGTTGTCACGCCATCAATGACTTCTTTAGCTTCCATTGACTGAATAAGTCCCGTTGGATATGGGTCATTCTCTTTTGGAGAGTTTGCATCTGGTTCGGATGAGGTGTCTTCGACTGAACGCTCCACCAATCCACTATTAACTTTGACATACGAATGAAACAGATCATCATTTTTTCTTGCAGTTAAGTCACTATAAGTTTGTTCTTTCTCCAGATCAATTGGGCTGTTTTCCTCTTCTTCTTGCACATAGAGTAATTTTCTTTTCTTATGCAAAATTTCAGAACTAATTTGTCCTTCTTTTTCTATCTCTTCCATGAAACCTGTTACACTTGATAAGCTACTTGTTTGGTATGGTTCTGTTGTAGCTACACCACTTATTTCTAAATTTACATTATTTTCTGACTTTAAAAGGTCTTTGCTGTTATGTTGGCTATGGTTTCTTGCTGTATTGTCTTTACTAACTATTGTGTTAGACATAACTATGGAGCTCCCATTTGCAAAAAGAGTAGTGAAAATTGTGTAAGTGACAAGAGGGGCAGTTGAGGAAATTCCTTTATGATTTTCCACCCACTGAGAACTAAAGGTTCCGCTTATCTTGGTTGTAGGACTGTTTATGGACGATGTTGGCTTTGCTGAAATGGAAACAGTGCTGTACCTTGTTACTGTCTCTTCATGAGTGGACAGAGACTGTGTCCCACCAATGAAAAATGTCGTGAAAAACGTGTATGTTGTATAGAAAGGTTTTACACTAGTGATTACAAATTCCTCTGACTTTGTACTCTTCTCTATTATTTCGTTGGGATCAGGATTTTTCATAACTGATTTGGTTGGAAACAGTGGTACAACATTAAAAAGTGTGGTAATTACAGAAGAATTATTCTTAAACAGTGTAATGTAAGATGTCATGGTCGTTACAGTTTCGCTAGAAGATGGCATTATTTCATGAATAAGTTGTGACTGTGTTTCAAGCTGATTACCTGCTGTAGAATGTATCGTTTTTATATTTGTAACTGTATTAAAACTACTTGATATAACTGTTGACCCGTCTGCTGAAATCGTTGGAAAATATGTAAATGTTGTATATAATGTTTCAACATCTGAAGTGGATGTAATGATAGTGGGAATTACTGAAGTTTCCTCACTAATTGTTACTATATTTGTGACAGTTTCCTTCCTAGTCCAAACCGATGTATCTCCATTTCCCTGAGAAGTTGTAAAGTAAGTGTATGTTGTGTAGTAAGTTGTTTTACCAGTTTTACTATTAAGGATATGTTTTCTTAAGTCTTCTTGCACAGAAGGGACATCTCCAGTCTCTTTTTTCGATGGAGCTAAAATTTTACCTGGTTGAGAGCGAAAACTTTCAATAGATTTGATTTCAAAAGTTTTCAATATTTTTGACGGAACGTGTTTGAACAGTGTTGCGGAGTTCGAAAAATTTAATTCCTGGTGTTTAGAGATATTTGCAGAAGTTGTTTGAGTGCCTTGTTGGACAAACTTCATTGAATCCAGTTCTATGCCTTCTGTCTCAAGTGAATTGAAATAAGAAGCTATGAAATTACTAGTTTCTTTTGTTTCCTCCAAAAACTCCGCAGTACTCGAATACGTTGTAGGATTAAAACCAATGTCACCTGATTCTCTATTAAGGTTTGGAGTTGCATGTCTTGAGATACTTTCTAAAGTGTTTTCATTAAGGCTAGAATCTATTGCGGGGTTTTGGAAAGAGTAATAATACACAGAATTAACAGAAGTATAACTTGGCATCAACTCACTAGTCACTACGTTATCATCTACTCTGGAAGATGACAGCAAGGTCTCCACACCACCATCATCAGGGATTCTCTTACCTTGAAATGTACCATCCATAACACTAACACTTGCATATTCAGATAACAATGACAGTGAAGGCGTAACGAAATTAGATTCTTTTCGAGACGAAACCTTTGAGATAAATGACTTTTGAAAGCTTCTCGTCAAAATATCTTCACTTACATGGTTTCCAATGGTTATTATGACATTTTCGTCATCGTCTATCATTTTGGGGTTTATTTTAATATTTTTTTGAAACATTTGCTCAACAGTTTCAGCATCACCGTAATCATTACTGTATCCTTCTGACTTCATATTTTCAAAGTAGGTTCTTCTTTGTTCGGAAACTGAATGTTTTTGTAATTTATTTTCACTTTCGGAATTGAATCTATTCTTTTTGTTTTGATTAATGGAAAGCCAATTGTCTTCTTTCCTCAGTGAAAGGTCAGAATCAATGGGTTTAGTCTGCTGCAGCGTTATAAAAATACTGGATGTACTTTGTATTAAATGAGCATAAGTTCCCTTAATATAAGTCCCAAAGATAAACGATTTCCACTGAATGGTTGTACTGTCAATTACATCTGTACCCACAAGTGACGTAATCAAACCTGTTGGATGAGCTATTACAGTAGAAGAGTGAACGTTATCATCCAATACAGTATAACGTGAGGTAGCATACAGCTTGATGTCATCAACCTCCTTTCTTTCGCTATTTCTTTGTGTTTCACTTTGACGAGTTTTGTTCGCGGATTCCTTAGTGTCGAAAGCGTCAATGCTTCCCAGACTAGTTAGAAACATCGTAGTTTGTAAGACTGGAATTGTTTCCGTAACATATGATGTTTCGAGAGTATGTTTTAAATTCTTTTGTTGTCTCGGTTTCTGTGTTTTCATTGTTTTCGTCATTATAGTTGATGTTGACACAGTTTTCATCATGTCAACTGCCCCGCTATAAGTCGAAGTTGACATAGATCGTTGAGATATAAACTGCCTTGTATGTGTGCCAAATATTGGATCAGAACTATGGACCACTAAAGTTCTATCTTTTGATTCCTTAGGTATATACTGTGGGCCAGTGTTTGCAATTCGACTTGCATGCTTAAAGCCTAAAGTTTTTGTTCCCTCGGTAACTGTTGGAAGAAAAATAACTTCTGTCCCAGAAATTATAGTAGAAAATTCAAGAAACCCATACAAAGTAACTTTTGATTGTATTATCGGAACTGTATTTCTTCTCCTAGCAGTGAAGCTTTCATCTTTTTCAGGCTTAGCGTGATAATAGGGATAAGTAGGATGAATGTTTTCTTCCTCTATACTTCCATCAGTATCTGCTCCAAGCAGAGGATCAAATATTGGACCAAACTGACTGATGGTTTTTGTCACTCTCATATCTTTGTTTTCATTATGTGGCTGAATTAAAGATGGTAGTAATAAATATTCCTTTAGGTTACTACTAGTGTAAGACGGCTCAACTCTTGTGGCCGGATATCTTTGATAGTAGAGATCTTCAGGTAGCGCTTCAGAATCATCATCGTGATAACTCTGATCACCATCTCCAAAGGTAGGAGGTAAGTAAAATCTATCAGTAATAATAACACGGCCACCCTCTAACCCAGATTTTCTTCCAGTTGGATTAGTAAATATGTTTAACCTTCTTCCTTCTCTGTTTAACCCAACGTTAGAGGACTTTGAGAATTCTTCTGGGTATGCAGTGGCTCCTTCAGCATTGGTGGGCATAATTGTTCCAATTTTTCCTACTGTTTTAGCCCCTGCCGTATCTAACACAGTTCCTAGTGGTTCTTTATAAGCAGTGTAGCCTGTCGTCTTCGAGTTTCCATTGGAAGTAACTCTTAATGTACTAACACCGGTAAATTCAGGAAGTACACGATTAGCTTCACGTGGTATCACTTTTTCGATTTCATAAATTGGCATATTATGCATCCTATTTTCTTTCCCTATTTCAGATTTTTCTGAAAGCATACTTTTATTGATATCTTTCACAGAATTTGTGGATGATATTCTACTGGTAGCAGAAGGAATAACCTCAGATTGTTCAGCTGAACTCATAATAATAACTTCTTCATCATCTTTGAAATTAAAATTCACCTCTTGGTCTTTTGAATAATATTCTTTCTTTGATAATAATATCTTACTATATTTTCCAGGAACAATCGTGGAATGCAAAAAAGTATTACTGCCTATATCTGGAGTTTTTGAAGTAGTATCTTCTAGAAAATGTCTGTAACTAGAAACGTCAACTTCTGGTGTTTCGTCGTCATCAACAAATGTACGAGTGGAAAGTGAAGCTCTTTCAGGGGCGGATGTTATAATCACCTGATTATCGGTGTTAATCTGATCGACGCTGTTGGGATATTTTCTTTTCATCTCAAACTCTGAAGTTCCGCTATTATTGTTTGTGATTTCCAATAAGGACTTGGTAAAAACTTGCTGAAATGAACTCGTGATGGAAAAGCTTGGTAAGACGTTGACTTCTTCAAACTTCGAACGTTTAAGTGGCTCAGTCTGCCGAACACTGTCCCTCTGTCTATTTTGATCCATAACACCAATATGAACGTGAGATTTGTTGAACAATGGAGTTGACAACGTGTCTCTATTACCTGGATAATCCATTGATTTACGAGAAGAAAGTTTTACCGCTGTCTGGTAAACCTTACCGGAGGTTAGAGAACCAAACATTTGGGTTTCCCTGCTAACCTTGTACAGTGGACTTGTAGAATGTAATCCGTCAAGGGTTGTATGCGAAGGGGTTGGCCTAAGAACCGAAGAATAACTGTTGACAACATGAGAAAATGTTCCGTCTATATATCTTCCATGTACTTGATTAGTATCAACTGTTGTCGTTCCATACTGGGTAATAGTACTGAAAGAATAAATGACCTTTGTGGGATTTACGTTGAAAGTTCTAAAACCTCCTGCTGTTGCTCTAGACATTTCTTGATTGGCACTAGGAATAAAATCCGGAGACTTGGTTGTTGAAGTTTGTTGAGTCCTGGTGGTCTGAGAATCTTCCTCAAAAACATCGTATACCTCAGTCGTATTATTTGTTGTTGCTTCTATCCCGCCCTGCAGCCCACTAGGCTGGTCCTGGCCCGCGTCATCTGTACGAGTCAGTGTGGAAATAGCAATAGTAAACTTTCCTGTATCTTTACTAGCTACAATTAAAGTGACACAAGAATATCTGGTGTAATCTCTACTGCACGGTTCACATTTATATTGACACTATACTGTGCATGTCTGCCCGCCCCAGTAACTTTCAATGTATTTCTATAGAGTACTTCTTCCCCTAACAACATGGTAACTGTTACTTTACAAAACCTTAAATTAATAGCATTTAAAGCAAGAATAAAATCTTACACACACACACACACACACACATATATATATATATATATTTTTCATAAGCAAATAAATATTATAAACAACTATAATAATTTGTAATCTGTGCTGTCCACATTGTTAAACACTAACCTGTTTGTCTCTTTATTCTTTCGGGAGCCAAGAAGAGTTGATTGTTTTCTGAACAGATGTAATTCTTGTGATTTCCGGATAGATCTGAAATATAATTAATAGTTACTTTTATATGAATAACACTTTATAATAAAAGTATCTGTTTATTTCAGTAATAAAGAAATCGTAATTTTCAGGATATTATAACATGTTCTATAACGTATCGTACATCTTCTATATAAATGTCAATAGTCCTTATTTCAAAAAATAGATCAATCGTAAGTTTAGTGAGTTTCAATCATGACAACATATAAATATTTAGTTGATTTATATATATTATTCAGGTAGAGTAACATATTTTAAATTCACCTAAGTTTGTTTTATTTTTTTTTTCTGATATTCGTCATATAAATTTTATTATAATATTCGTCTCATATTTTTTTAAATACACGAAGAAGACACTTTAACCGAACAATTAACTATAACACAAAAACTTGGAGAAAAATATGAGAAGTAAAATTTTCAACTGTAACAGCTTTTATATGTGTAAACTCATTCATATCAAAACTTAGCACAAAGTTACACAAGGGAAGGGCATAGCCATCTGATAGACTATTGGGGAGGCAGCTAGTCAAAAGCACCTACGCCAACTCTTGAGCTACTTTGTTCTGATATGATAATGATGATTCACTGTTACTCTTATAGGACACACACGACTCAACAATGCAGAAAGCGTTTTTGTAGCAACGGGTAGAATACTAAGTATCCTCAATTTGAAACTCCGGGCACGTTATCCACATAGTCAAGGTCGGCCCAAGAACTAAACATAAGATATTAAAAAATCGTTACAGAAAGATTACTGAATTCAACTTCATAAAATAGTAAGAAATCGTTAGAGAAAGATTACTGAATTCAACTTCATAAAATAGTAAGAAATCGTTACAGAAAGATTACTGAATTCAGCTTCATAAAACACTAAAAAAATCGTTAGAGAAAGATTACTGAATTTAGCTTCATAAAATAGTAAGAAATCGCTAGAGAAAGATTACTGAATTCAGCTTCATAAGATAATAAGAAATCGTTAGAGAAAGATTACTGAATTCAGCTTCATAAAATAATAAGAAATCGCTAGAGAAAGATTACTGAATTCAGCTTCATAAAATAATAAGAAATCGTTAGAGAAAAATTACTGAATTCAGCTTCATAAAATAGTAAGAAATCGTCAGAGAAAAATTACAGAATTCAGCTTCATAAAATACTAAAAAATTTTATGAAGCTGAATTCAGTAATCTTTCCGTAACGAATAGTAAGAAATCGTTACAGAAAGATTACTGAATTCAGCTTCATAAAATAGAAAGAAATCGTTACGGAAAGATTATTGAATTCAGCTTCACAAAATAGTAAGAAATCGTTACAGAAAGATTACTGAATTAAAATTTCACTGGACTAAAATATAAACAGGAAAGTATAAAGTCAAAGGGGAATACTGAATTCAATAGTAAGCCACTTTTAAAAATGAAAACGTACACAGAAATGCATTAATTGTAGGTTTCACTAAAACAAAACATTACAACAACAAGAGGGGTACTCCGCATAACCCCAGTCGTGCAGTGTTGATCATAATCATATTGGGCTCTCAGAATATACCAAAATATGTCCGTATATCCGTCGTTGTCTACAGATACGGACCATTTTGGCAGAACAATGAGGAATCTTATTCTACCTATGTCCACCAAATTTCATTAAAATCCGATCGTTTGTTTGTTTGTTTCTTTGTTTGTTTTTTAATTATGCACAAAGCTACACAAGGGCTATCTGTGCTCTGCCCACCACGGGTATCGAAACCCGGTTTCTAGCGTTGTAAGTCCGTAGACATACCGCTGTGCCACTGGAGGGCCAAATCCGATTGTTTTAGACTGAGTGAGTCACAGAGCAAAGATAGTGTGAAAAATTGATCCCAGTGTTAACATATTTCTTTTACCTTGCTCTGACCTTGACCCTCCAAAAACTAATCACTTCTAAGTTGGATCATAGTCCAAATGTATACCCACTTTCGTCCAAATCAATTCAGCCGTTTTCGAAAAATCTTGGCTAGGTGGCTAGGGCGCTCGACTCACAATTTACGGGTAGCGGTTTCGAATCCCCGTCCCACCAAATATACTCACCCTCTCAGCCGTGTGGGAGTTAATCCCACTATTCGTTGGTAAAAGGGTAGCGGGGGGGGGTCATGACTTTCTTTCATTGCTGAATTAGGGACGGTAGGCGCAGATAGCCCTCGTGTGGATTTGTGGGAAATTCACAACAAACCAAACGAAAAATCTTGCTGACAAACAAACACACACAGAAATGAAAACATGGCCTGGAAATCAATAAAAAAAAAAGAATAATAAACATTTAGAAACAAAAATATTGTTTGTCTTTCGATTATTCTTTTAATTTGATTTTCTCTTTCGTCTGATGTAGACTTCATTAAATGAATGCCCAATGTTTCGTTTTCGTTATTTATGTTGTGTTGAAATTTTTCCTTTATAATCCACTCTCAAAGGAACAACAACATTTTAAAGAACAGATATTAAATATAAGTGGTGATGGTATAGTTATGCTGTGCCCGCCGTGAAAATCAAAATCTGACTTTTATAAGCCATAAGTTTTACCGCTGATCCACCAGTGAACAGGAGAGTATTGTTACGACTCTGGGAGCATGCGCGTTGGAGTTTCTCGAATTATCGAGGAACCCCGCGAATGTCCGAGTGTTTGCTAGACGTCCTCTTTTTTAGTATATAAGCCTGGCAGAGATGCCAGCGATAGATACATAATTGAGTCAACCGAACAGTAGTGACGTTGAGCCGTAAATTGTGTGTTTTGCAGTCGTCCCATAGAGTGAAGTTATGGAGCTTTGGAATCGTTGTGATTTATAGCATGTATTATAAAAGTAGTTAAGTTTAGAAACGTATTGATTGTGAAATTACTGTGTATTACAAAATTGTATCGAGAAAGAATAAACTAGTTTTAATCAAGAAAGGATCTGTATCACTGAAGTTCCTCGGAAAGAATTTATACCAGAAATTAACAAACAAGCAGATACGTAACAGTATGAAATTTCAGTTTATTTGCCTTACATTTTAATAAGCTCGTTGAAAGATACACTCTAGACTGCAATAATCCAAAGCATATACTTAATATCATACATACATTGTTTTCCTGTTTTTAATTACACTTTACTTTTACGCTTAACATTTTAGAAACAAATTGATTAAAACAGTTAAAATTTTAATTGTTTTTAAAACTCATATGGAGAGAGATATATCATAGAAATAATTTCACATAACGATGCATTTTGCATTGTTCCATTCAAAACGTAGACTGTCAAAGTTACGAACACATAGAAAAGGTTAATGTGATACGAAAAAGCGAACTTATGAAAAATATGGCAAATAAAAGCTAAAGAGAAAACATTTAGTTTATCTTAAATTACATTTATAAAAACACCAACAAGCTATTTAAAAAAAAATTATTACTCGTGCCATGCAGTTCATGTTCTTCGAACATCCTTAAATATTACATAAATTTTACTTTAATTAGAAATATCACTAGGTCCAGTTTGGCGCGTTTTATATGTAAGATGTCAAGCTATTTACTTTTGCATTTGAAGTCATAATAAGCGTTCAAGATATATCACATTTACACGATTTTTTCATGGTGAGAAAGTGACGTTATTTCTTATTTTTCAAAGAGTGCTGACAGAGTAGTTTAAAAATCACTGGTTCTGTTTTTTTGGTCTATGTTTTATATATATGATTTATAAACAACATACATGAACATTGAAAGCATAAAACAGAGGCAAAATATTTCATATGTGAACTTGTAAGTAGGAGAATGTTCGACTGAATAGCAAATCTCAACATTTTCTGAGTAGAATGTTTTGATAAGTTTGGAAAAGGCAATTTCTGTTCAAGAAACTTCTTAGAGAGCTCTTTCCTAGTTTCTAATATTTTATAACTGTTTTTTCTATACTTTTATTTTATCAACAGTGTTTATTCAACAATGATGAGTGTTCTTCAAACTATTTTACATTTAATATCATCTATCCACCTTCATTCCTTCAAATTATTTTACCTTTAATATCATCTACCATCTTCATTTCTTCAAACTATTTTACATTTAATATCATCTACCCACCTTCATTCTTTCAAACTATTTTACCTTACCTTTAATATCATCTACCATCTTTATCTTCTCAAACTATTTTATATTGAATATCATCTTCCACCTTTATTCCTTCAAACTATTTTACATTTAATATAATCTACCACCTTCATTCTTTCAAACTATTTTACCTTTAATACCATCTACCAACCTTCATTCCTTCAAACTATTTTACCTTTAACATCATCTACCATCCTTCATTCTTTCGAACTATTTTACCTTTAGCATCATCTACCATCCTCGTTCTTTCGAACTATTTTACCTTTAGCATCATCTACCATCCTTCATTCTTTCGAACTATTTTACCTTTAGCATCATCTACCATCCTAGTTCTTTCCAACTATTTTACCTTTAGCATTATCTACCATCCTTCATTCTTTCGAACTATTTTACCTTGAATATCATCTACCCACCTTCATTCTTTCAAACTATTTTACCTTGAATATCATCTACCCACCTTCATTCTTTCAAACTATTTTACCTTTAGCATCACCTTCTTACCTTCATTCTTTCAAACTATTTTACCTTTAGCATTATCTACTTACCTTCATTCTTTCAAACTATTTTACCTTTAGCACCATCTACCATCTTCATTCCTTCAAATTATTTTACCTTTAGCATCATCTACCATCCTTCATTCTTTCGAACTATTTTACCTTTAGCATCATCCACCATCCTTCATTCTTTCGAACTATTTTACCTTTAGCATCATCTACCCACCTTTATTCCTTCAAACTATTTTACCTTGAATATGATCTACCCACATTCATTTCTTCAAACTATTTTACCTTTAGCATCACCTACCATCCTCGTTCTTTCTAACTATTTTACCTTTAATATCATCTACCCACCTTCATTCTTTCAAACTATTTTCCCTTTAGCATCATCTACCATCTTCATTCCTTCAAACTATTTTACCTTGAATAGCATTTACCCACCTTCATTTCTTCAAACTATTTTACCTTTAATATCATTTACCCACCTTCATTTCTTCAAACTATTTTACCTTTAATATCATTTACCCACCTTCATCGGAACCTTCAAAACAATCCCTGATTCCATCGCCAACAAAGCTACGGCTGATACATCGTGGATTTCCACAATAACACCGATACTGATCTGGAGCACAATCTTGTTGAAAAAAACAACACGAATAAAAAGGTAAGTTACCTGATCATTGTACATACTCTCCGCTATATATTAATTGACGTAGCATTTAAGGCATAGAGAATAAACATTATGAAATACAGAAAAACTTGTTTTCAAACAAATTACGTACACATAGTTATTTGTTAACCCTAAAAGCAAAATTGCTCTTAAGAAAAAAAATCTAGTTAATTAAGAAAAATAATTGATCTAATAATCCTAGGACTAACGTACCCACAAAATAATGTAGGCCATATACAAAATAAGGTTTAGCCTATACTATACTAAGGGCATTTACAAATAAATAAAACATAAAGAAATATTACAAGCATATTTATGAATTAAAATTTATGAAAGTGTATCTTTTAAGCATAAACGCACTTATTTAGTTAGATATACATTTTAAAACTAATATTTACGAAAAAGACCGAAATCTTACTTAAAATGAGCAAAAAGAGTGCAAGCCACAAAAAAGCATGTCATTAACGACAATTTCTATTTTTACAAAACTTTTATTATTGTTACGGCAGCGGAAGTCACGTGACGCTGATCAGTTTCTCGAATGATCGGGGAAGCCCGAATGTGTTCGAGATGCCCTCTTTGTTAGTACATCAGCCTGGCAGTGAAAGCTAGAGGCGACGATATATGAATGAACCGAGAGCAGTAGTTACTTTGAGTTCCGATAGTTTCGAGCAAGTGAGCCGTAAAGTGTATGTCTTGCATTACACTAGAGCGAAGTTATCGAGATTGTGAATCGCTGTGATTTATAGCTTGTATTGTAAAAATCGTTAAGTTTAAATTGACGAGAAACGTACTGATTGTGGAACTACTGTGTACTAAAAGTTTGTATCGAGGAAGAATAAATTGGTTTAATCAAGAAAGGACTTGTATCAGTGAAGATCCTCGGAAGGAATTTCTACCAGAAACGAACAAAGAAGCAGATACTAACAAATTGGTGTCAGAGAGTGGGACGGAAAAGAAAAAGAAATGGAAACTATAAGTGGCAAATCAAACTACAACTTAGCAGATTTGATGACAGCAATACAAGAAGAGCAAAAGAAACAAGAAGAGAGATAACAGCAGTGACAAGAAAACCGGCAACAGTGGCAGCTCGAACAGCAAAATAAACAAGAAGAGAGATTACAGCAGTTGTTGGGAGAAAAATAAAAGAAACAAAAAGAGAGATTGCAGCAGTTGTTGGAGGAAAAGAAAAGAAACAAGAAGAAAGATTACAGCAGTTGTTGGAGGAAAAAGAAAAGAAGCAAATGAGTACCAGAAGCAGTACAGAGCTTTGTGGTGTGACAGGACATTATGCAAGTGTATGGGGACCAGTGGGAATAACTAATGAGCTCATGGGCATAAAGAACAGACACTAAGTATACTTGGCTGACATTGAAGACCCATGCATATTAGGGTTGGACTACTTACTACCGAGGAAGCATAAAATGGCGTTTGGGAACAACAAAGGCCAAATTCCAGTAAGTGTTAAATGAGACATTGAACTAACCAGGTGCCATCAAGCTGAATCAAAGTGACTGAAGGAGTTGATGATGGTGAAGTGGAACCAAGTATTGATATTAAAGCAGAACAGGAGAAACATCAAGATTTGAAGCCAATAATTGATTTTCTACAAGCAAGTGTTTTGCGCCCTACTTGGGAGAAGGTGTCTAGCTTAAGCCCCGTGACAAAGAACTATTGGGCACAATGGGACCAGTTGAAGCTCGAAGGTGGTATTCTTCTCCGAAGATGGGAAAGTGATGACCTGGCAAACAGTTATACCGAGGAAGTTACGTTATTCAAAATATTTCACGTAGAAGATGTGATAAATATAATTGTGAAAACAATATTGTAGCTAATTTAAGGTTTTCAGTGGATTTGGTCTTTAAAGTATTGTTACATCTCTGGTC
>NW_013669257.1:99805-100909 GCF_000517525.1 Limulus polyphemus
CCATGCCGGGCCATATGTATGTGAAGTGTATGACAATGAAAACGAACATGACTTAAAGATACTTTTTCACATCATTAATTATACTTAAAAATGTTTTGTTTTAAGTTCGAAGTGACTGTTAATTTTCTAGGAATAATTATATGACACAGTATATTCTTAAGTATAAATAGTGAAAATTGAAAGAACAAACTTTCTTTGTAATTTGCATCATTATTTTTTCATTTTAGTATGTTAAATGTTTTCGATAATAGGACATTTCCTGATGGAGCAGATGAACCCCACGTGAAGCAGAAGCCAACGAGACAGAGACCAGTACGGAAGAAGATACGTGCCGTAAAATTAAGAGACTTTGTAAATTCTGTACATTTAATTAAGTTATTGTTAATTATCTATTGGTTTAATGTAAGTGGCTATTGTTGGGGACGAACAATACTAATGAAGGGGTAGTGTTACGACAGCGGAAGTCACGTGACGCTGGTAACACGTGATGAGTTTCTAGAAGGATCATGACTCTTCCTGGCAACTCTAGTCTTTTCTACGCGCCCTGTATTTTAGTATGTAAGTCCGGCAAATAAAGCGGAGAGATAATAAATTGCAGATAGGAGATATAGAGACAGATAATCGAGTCAAGTTAGCGGTAGTGACCGTCAGTAAAGTGCGTGAATCGTTGGCAATAATAGCGTGGGTTCA
Organism: Limulus polyphemus; assembly: GCF_000517525.1. Classification (NCBI taxonomy): domain Eukaryota; kingdom Metazoa; phylum Arthropoda; class Merostomata; order Xiphosura; family Limulidae; genus Limulus; species Limulus polyphemus. The sequence continues at coordinate 100,496 of NW_013669257.1, forward strand.
AGTTAAAGTGACTGTGGGAATTCTGTGTATTATAAAGTTGTATCGAGAAATAATAAACTAGTTTTAATTAAGAAAGGACTTGTATCGCTAAAGTTTCTCGGGAATAATTTATACCGGAAATTAACACACGGCCAGAGATGTAACAATACTTTAAAGACCAAATCCACTGAAAAACTTAAATTAGCTACAATATAGCTTTCAAAATTATATTTATCACATTTTCTACGTGAAATATTTTGAATAACTAACAGTCACATCAGTGGTAGTAACTTCATTAAGGGCTTCACTGTTTCCCTTCTCAAAACCGGGCCGAATTTCTTCTTCGACAGTGGCTTTTTCAGGTGATATATTGTTGCGTCAGCAGTCACATGACCGCCGTGACGCAACGTTTCTAGAACTATCATGTACTTTGTC
>NW_013669257.1:101849-116566 GCF_000517525.1 Limulus polyphemus
TCACATACATATTTTCAAAGCTTCCTATACGGATGCTTAGTATAAACATGCCACTAGAGGGATTGAGCCGGATGCCAGTTACCTTTGCAGTCAATGACCAAGAAACTAGGCCTAGCCTACTTTTCAAATTTGTTTTCAGGCGCAAGAAAGGCGAGTGACCCTCTAATGTTTGATATATCTAACCTTTCCATACCTTTAAGTCTAAAACTACCGTCCCATATCACGTTTTTGAGTTTAGTTCACTTTCTGTATGACCAAACTGATGTTTATAAACATTAAAACCGAAGCTTCGAGACAAGTATATCAAAATTTAAATGATTATACGTAGAACTTATATGGTAAAATAAAAATAGTTATTTCTTAATACCGTGATATAATTGGCTTAAATTATGGCCACATCGGAGTATTGATAAAAGATTATTTGAAGTACAGAATCTGTATAAACTCTCGGACAAAGAGACATGCTCTATCTGTACACTGAACTGTTTGGGAAGGTAACGTCCCAAGCAGTAAATAGTGTTGATAATTAGAAAAGGGGAGAAGTTAAATATTTGTTTCACCTATTCGATGAGCATCATTACCATTTGGATTAGGATAAAGTAAGTATGTTTAATTCAGTGGCATTGTCATTATGATTGTTTGAAAACATCATATGTTTCATACATAACTTATTATTGCAGTAAAATGGTAAACAGTTGGCAGTGTTTCCGATATCTATTTTCAGAAAATATCGGAGCTTGTCTACCTCGACAAACTCAAAATAACTCACACATACTCAACTTTTTTCTTTTCGTTTTTGTTGAGAGAGAGAGAGATACAAACGTGGCATTAGAAATATATAAATATAAAAATCCAAGTGAAAATTTTATTGCATAGCATACGAGTAATTCATTAAATGGCAAATATACCTTGAATAAAATATAATTACTGCGTATTTAGCGCCACTAGAAATTGTTCAGTTCAATGTTGTGACTGTGATGTAATTAAGTATTTTCATTAATTTATAAACACAGCGTTTTTAGACTTTTGGTGCGGTATGTGTTCCCGAAAGCAGGACAAAACTTGCACCAAGTAGTTATTCTATGATACCTGAAAATAGAAGTGATTTTAATTAGAGTTTAAGTAAAAAATGAGGTCAGTTTGACAAAGTTCGTTGACCTTTAAAAATCTTTTCTCTGTGTGGTTTTGTTTACAGAATCTGCCTGGGTAATTCACTCTAAAATGGTATGGATAATGAGGCTGAGTCCTTTTTGAAACCAAAGAAACAGTAACATATAAGTAGCCAAACTTAATAGCCCTTTTTATTCTCACGTTTTTTATATACTTAACAATGTTGCTCAGCCCAAATAATTAATAATTTGTTCCCATGTTTGTGTTGTACAGTTAAAAAATATTAAAATTAATTTTGTAATATTACTAATGGTACACAAGCACAGTGATTATAGAATCATAACGAAATGATTCATCAGTCTTGTTTCTAGTAGCGTATGTTTCGGAAATGACCTACTCAAATAAATGACTTGACTTGGGTTACAAAACATGGTACGTATAAATGAGTTCAAAGGAATGTCTGTTAAACTTTTTAAGTTGTTTTAAAACATCTTAACACGTGAGAGTTTTTAGTGATAAACTCAAGTTTTTGTAGCTTTGTTAAACTTTCTAAGTTGTTTTAAAACATCTTAACACGTGAGAGTTTTTAGTGATAAACTCAAGTTTTTGTAGCTTTGTTAAACTTTTTAAGTTGTTTTAAAACATCTTAACACGTGAGAGTTTTTAGTGATAAACTCAAGTTTTTGTAGCTTTGTTAAACTTTTTAAGTTGTTTTAAAACATCTTATCACGTGAGAGTTTTTAGTGATAAACTCAAGTTTTTGTAGCTTTGTTAAACTTTCTAAATTGTTTTAAAACATCTTATCACGTAAAAGTTTTTAGTGATAAACTCAAGTTTTTGTAGCTTTATTAAACTTTCTAAGTTGTTTTAAAACATCTTATCACGTGAGAGTTTTTACTGATAAACTCAAGTTTTGTAGCTTTGTTAAACTTTATGTTGTTTTTAGTGATCAAGTTTTATTGTAAAATGATCAGTGTTAGCCTAAGTGTTATTCTCACGTTTTTCTTCACATATTTCCTTTTATAATTATTTCGTTAAAACTGCAGTAGCAAGCTTTTATATATATTATTGTTTCGAATCTGTGTAAACTGTATATTTTTTCAGTCAGGCAAGTCCCAGTCCCACCTCAAAAGGATGCAAAGAGGGGTCTTTTACCTATTAACTCAAACAACTAGAGACCATTCTCCAAAACGATGCAAAGAGGGGTCTTTTACCTATTAACTTAAACAACTGGAGACCATTCTCCCAAAAGGATGCCAAGAGGGGTCTTTTACCTATTAACTTAAACAACTGGAGACCATTCTCCCAAATGATGCCAAGAGGGGTCCTTTACCTATTAACTCAAACAACTGTAGACCATTCTCCAAAATGATGCCAAGTTGTTCATTACAATTATTTGTTCTTCCGAGTTTATCGTGAACAGTCATTGCTGGCTCACGATGTATCCAGTCATTACTGGCTCATGATGTATACAAAATATTATAAGTTTAAATAGGTTTTCAAATCTTTTGGATATGAAAAGGACAACTTCTTCTTGATGGGCTTCGTTATGATGTTGTTGTTGTTGATTTTCGAAGTTGAACACTAAAGAGATAATAATGAACCTTTTGGTTTTATTCAGTAACTGCGTCTAGTGCATAGTTCTATAGTTATTTTTAAAACTCTAAATGTTAAATACATTTTACCAAAGTACAGTAAACAGTATATGGTTAAATTGTGAATCTCAAGAATTAATTTGAGTCAGTCGTCACCTAGTTTGTAGAGTGCAGGTCAAAAAAGTCCAACATTTGAGTCGTTATATGCCACTGAAGACACTCCACATATTCAGCTGTTGACACTTTATAACTGCGACAGTCATTTCCGTTATACAGATAAAAAAACAGCTGTATAGGCGGAGGGTACTTGTAACTGGTTGATTTTCCTCTTGTCAGAACTCCTAAATTAGAGTTGGCTATGCCTTAACCTAATAAGGAGTCTCTGATATAACCATTGAACACGAGTCACACAAAGTACAGTCAAAGTTAAAAATACCAAATAAGAATTAATTTTGCGAGAACTGTAGTTACTTGACGAATGATAGCTTTGTTAATTGATAATAGATGGCGCTAAAACAATAGCTAACTCAACAGGTAAGTAATTATGCTGTAAAATTCAATATATGTAGATAAGAATAGTATAGTATTTCCCGGAATTATTTTTATTCTTGAACACTTCATACTTTAGATAATTAGCATGTCCACGATGAATTAAGTTGTATGTTCGTGCAGAGAAATAGGGAACTTTCATAAGATCCACAACTACTTATATAGAGTTCACTAAAACTTTAATGTTTTTATTGTGTAATTAATGTGTCATTTACGGGAAAATATTGCTAATACGACTGGACATTTTTCTGTTTTTTCTTTTTTTCATACAATTTTTTTTAATATGTTTTATGCTGTTCAGTTCTTAAAATCATATAGCCTGGTTATTGGGATATAATGTGTTATCGATTCCACAAAACTAGAGCGATTTCCACATATATGTCAAATTACTTTCGCAAGGGTCGGTTTCACATGGCCTATATAGCCATATTTGGCCAGACAAAGTCGTTTTTATTAATAGTTTTGTACTTTTGCTATCAACACGTAAGACTGGAGGTTACTGCATTAATAAAATTTAGTACTTATTAATTATTATTTAATCAACTTATCCACATGAAAGATATAATTCATATTTTTAATGACCAAATTAGTGGCTTGTTTATATACCGTTCACTACTAGTGGGTACTTCATTTGTTTGTATGCCTTTCACTACTAGTGGAGACCTGACCTGTTTATATACCGTTCACTACTAATGGAGACCTGACCTATTTATATACCGTTCATTACTAGTAGGTACTTCATTTGTTTATATGCCGTTCACTGCTAGTGGGTACTTCATTTGTTTATATGCCGTTCACTGCTTGTGGGGACCTGCTTTGTTTATATGCCGTTCACTACTAGTGGGGACCTGCTTTGTTTATATGCCGTTCACTACTAGTGGGTACTTGACTTGTTTATATACCGTTCACTGCTAGTGGGTACTTGACTTGTTTATATGCCGTTCACTGCTAGTGGGGACCTGACTTGTTTATATGCCGTTCACTGCTTGTGGGGACCTGACTTGTTTATATGCCGTTTACTGTTTGGGGGGACCACATATTACATTATAATGAGTTATTTTATTTTGCCCTGTTACAACACTTATAGTAAAAAAATGATAAAAAAAAAAGTGAAATCTCTACAGTTTTCTCTAAGAAATAAGTATAAAACACCTGCAGTATATTAACGGTACTTTTGTTACTATTTTTGTGACTGATATGTTATTAGTGATCTCTATAACCAACAAGGCCATGGACCAAGCGAAAGTAAGTTACACAGATGTCTTTAAAAAGCTGATGAGGTCCATATGGATCTCACTCGTAATGCTAAGTTAATATTAAAATCTTTATGTAGCTTACTTAGTTATTGCCACTATAATATTGAAATACAAAATTTTCGACTAATCGTTATTCAAATCACAAGCCCCCACCGGTGGCTCAGCAGTAAATCTGCAGGCCTACGACATTAAAAATCGGTTTTCGATACCTGTGTAGCTACAAATAAGCCCAGTGATAACATTAACATCTGTAATAACGCTGATTAAAAGCACGATAGCAAATGCTGTGTATTGTATGGAAATATGCAAGTATAACAAAAACCTATAACTTTTGTGTACTGAATACTCACATCGTGTATTAAGTTATGTATTATATTTGTGAATATAATAACTAACTTTTGTGTACTGAATACTCACATCATGTATTAAGTTATGTATTATATTTGTGAATATAATAACTAACTTTTGTGTACTGAATACTCACATCGTGTATTAAGTTATGTATTATATTTGTGAATATAATAACTAACTTTTGTGTACTGAATACTCACATCATGTATTAAGTTATATATTATATTTGTGTATATAATAACTAACTTTTGTGTACTGAATACTCACATAGTGTATTAAGTTACGTGTTATATTTGTGAATATAATAACTAACTTTTGTGTACTGAATACTCACATCGTGTATTAAGTCATGTATTATATTTGTGAATATATAAAGTAGTATTTTACTGGAAAGCAGTGAGTTGGCAATGATAACTTGGATAAAGATTGGTGTTGCGTAAAATTTTATATTATTTTTTTTTCGTTAGAAGTACCGTTAGTTTGAAGGTTAGAAATAAATACTCTATACAGTTCCAAGAAATACATCCCAAAACAACTTATGTTGACTATGACATGATAATATCTTTGTTCTTTTCCTTTACCACATTTTGGCACTACATTACCTACACCAAGGCTGAATGGAGTAAGCAACATGAACTAATACTCATAAGAACGACCACTTTCATAAGATTCGTCCCTCAAGACATAATTCAGCTGCAAGAATAAATTGTTTGACATATTTGTCAAATTCTACATTCAGAAAGCATTACATTTCATATTCAAGTTAACAATCGGGTATTAATAAAGTATTTCACCACTGGTATTCAATTACTTAATCACACCACCTTTTGTAGGTAGTAAAAATTGATGGATACTGTTATTCTAAGATCTTATTTACGAAGAAAACCGCACATCAATCACGGCAATCTACTCAAGTCATGCCTGTCTCAGTCCACTCCGAAGATATGACTTAGATATCGTACTGATTCATTTGTTCATTCAGTCTAATATTCTATGATTCTGTTAGGTTGAAATTCGAGCTATCCTCCTTGCTTTCTTTACCTACTTTTAACAGTATTAATTCAGACATGTATTTTTGTGTTCTATGTTGCGCGAGTTATATATACACTTTTAGCGTGTTCAGCTAGCCCGTGAGAAAATAAACAAAGTGTTTCTTGATTATAGATTAGATGTTGTACTTGGTTAATTAAAGTAGTGGATACCCTTGAAAAATAATAACGATAAGCCTGAAAGTTGATATCACATATCATGCTCCAGATTTTTATCCTCTTGAACATTGAAAACAGTTCCTTAGAAAACGTAAAACAAATGAGCAACAACGAAGAAAATGAGTTAATTTATAGTGTAGGTCTGTGTTCATGCTGCCAAGTGGTCTGGTCTGTGTTCATGCTGCCAGTTGGTCTGGTCTGTGTTCATGCTGCCAAGTGGTCTAGTCTGTGTTCATGCTGCCAGTTGGTCTGGTCTGTGTTTATGCTGCCAAGTGGTCTGGTCTGTGTTCATGCTGCCAAGTGGTCTGGTCTGTGTTCATGCTGCCAAGTGGTCTGGCCTGTGTTTATGCTGCCAAGTGGTCTAGTCTGTGTTCATGCTGCCAAGTGATCTGTCTTTATCGTGACGTGTTATATAACATTTATGTTACTTTTCATTAGAAAAACTCTGCATGACAACATAGACATTGTGGCTATTAGGTATGTGTAGTAATAAGTGACTCTACTCCATTATACCTAACTATTTCCTAACGAAGAAATACAATCGGTTATACAATATTATTGAGTTCTCTGTAACAGTATATACTTCTAAGCTGTTTGTTTTTCATCTCATAATCAAAACAGGCAGTGGTAGTCACTCATTCGCTATCTTTTCAACTCAGCGTTCTATCTATCTATATCCTCAACACCATAATGTTTACAATAAAGATTTTCTAATTAAACGTTTTTACTCTTAACTAACACAATATATTTATATTGGTAACTATATTCACATTATAACAATAACGACTAGTATTTCAAATAAGATTAAAAAATGAACAGCCACTGTTGCATTCTGGGTAAATGTTTCTGAATTGAAATGCCTTTCTAAACTCAGGTTTTCCCAAAGTTAAAATTAATTAAGTAGCAAATTTGAAGGTCAACTTTCAATTGTCAGGGATTGTATTCAAGGTCATTTATCTTTATAAGAACATAAACTTGAAGAGAAAATTGGCAAGACTGGAGAACACCTTGAAGGTCATTTTGTTTCTTTAGGTGTAGTGAAAGTATCTTAGCACTGGTTATACTATCAAAGCTGGAATTACTGTTGGAGTCCATGTTCTTGCACCATCTTGAACGTTCAATTGGGCCAAGGACAACCACGAGTTACACAGTTATATCTTTCCTTAGAGCACGTTTAAAAATGATTTTGTAACGTAAACCCTTTAAAGTAAAACATAGGCGTCTTCTTTAATACATATTTATGTCTTTGGTGCATTAACAAAAAATAACACATAACCCATTTTAAAATAAACTGAACTATGAGTGTTAAATCATGATCAAAACTGGTACGTAGGCCAAAAAATATCACTTACTTTAGTCATAACATAAAGAATTGAAACTGTTAGTTGATTAAAAATGACTACCTGCTCTTGTGAAAAACCTAAATCTTCGGTAGTGAAGAAAAAAAAAAGATTCAAATCATTTAAAAGATCAAGATGTTAAACAAACTAATTTAAAAGTTATACAGTTTCCCAAAAAGTGTCATCTAATGTTAAAGAAACGTCCGAGAGCAGAGTAAAAGTTTTTCAAGCGATCAAAAAACCAAAAAAATAAAAAATAACTTAAATTGCTACACTACTTGTAAAATAGACAAACCACTGAGAATGAACAATTACGTTGACGTTTCGGACAGTTTAACGGCATTAAAAGTTAACATTTCAAAATTGAAACGAGGTAAACATTGTTTAACTAATGCAATATATACAATCTTATTAAACAGTTTATTTTTACACTTAGAATCTGTTACCCCAGTGACTTAGAAAAGTATAAAACGTTCCGTTCCGTTATTTTTACACCGTTTAATGGTGACACAAATATATATTCTTTAATGTTTTAACTCTTTCTTTGTTGCTCATGAATAACAATAGAAACCCTCAATTTCAACCCGGAAGGTGTCTATACATTTACAAACCCTTATGACCCATACACCAATGATCCCTCAAAAACTCTTTGTCTTCTGCACAATAATTAGGCTTTTCCACGATAATTGGGGTTGCAGGTCATTTCTTGTTGCTTCGGTCACAAAGTTAATATCATATTTTTATTGGACACAGGCTTTGTGGACTTTCTATCCCAAGAATGGCAATGACTCCGAAGCCTCTATATAGGCCAGGTTAACATTTATTGTATATTTTGTACTATAAACCTGTAGTGAAAATAAAAACGAGGCCACCGTTCCTTAAAGAATACAATATATAAAATCATGTTAGACTATCTATAATGTAATAAAAAATATACAAAGTAGTGTTAGATTATCTATAATGTAATAGATAAAATATAACGTAGTGTTAGACTATCTAAAATATAATAAATAAAATATAAAGTAGTGTTAAATTCTCTATAACTTCAATAAATAAAACGGAAATGTTAGAGTATAAAAATGTTAGAGTATAGATAAAGTATAAAGTAGTGTTAGATTATCTGTAATGTAATAGATAAAATAAAAAATAGTGTTAACTATCTATAACGTAATAAATAAAATATAAAGTAGTGTTAGACTATCTATAATGTAATAGATAAAATAAAAAGTAGTGTTAACTATCTATAATGTAACAGATAAAATAAAAAGTAGTGTTAACTATCTATAATGTAATAAATAAAATATAAAGTAGTGTTAGACTATCTATAACGTAATAAATAAAATATAAAATAGTATTAGACTATCTATAACGTAACAGATAAAATAAAAAGTAGTGTTAACTATCTATAATGTAATAGATAAAAATATAAAGTAGTGTTAGACTATCTATAATTTCAATAACTAAAATATAAATCTGTGTTAGATTATCTGTAGTGTGGTAGACAAAGATATTGATAATAAATATACTCTAATGGTACAGTAATTTCGTATAGGTATTTTATACATACTTTAAAGATGAGTACAGTAATATCGTATAGGTATTTTATACATACTTTAAAGATGAGTACAGTAATATCGTATAGGTACTTTATACATACTTTAAAGATGAGTACAGTAATATCGTATAGGTATTTTATACATACTTTAAAGATGGTGTTTTTGTTTAATATTGCTGTTTTTTTTTGTAGATTAGAAAACGCAATTTTGATTTTGAAATAGAGAAGTGAGAGATGGTAAAGGTACACCTAAACGGTCAGTGACTTTCGACCTAGTTTCATAAAAACTAATCATTTGATCCTTAACTGAAACTCAAAATTCGCAGAATATTCATTTGGATGCCATAAAGTATTAAAACAAAAGTTTAAAGTTAGATCATTTTCGATCTACATTGTTCAAAGTCGAATTTATTTGTCTTTGATTGACAATAATAACGTTCAACCAACCTTAATCCCAATTATGATTAATTTGGAGCGGGATCGTCATAGTTGCACGATTCATCAAATATTATAGTCTCCAACAACAAAACTGTTGAAAGTAAAGTTGGCTGCTTAAAATCGTGCTTAACTTCTAGAAACATAGAAAGAACCAACGGGAAAAAATACCTCCTGATTTTAGAGCTCCGAAACATATATAGCCTAGTATTCGGGAATACAGGATTTATCGCCTTCTGCTGACACAAATAGACGGCACAAAGCAACAGGCCCTGGAATGTGGAACACAACGAATTCTGACCTCACTAGTACATGCTCTGGAACAGCGTTGTGGCTTGGCTTTTCGAGGTCGTCATTACAAGTTTCCACTTTAGGCCATACAAACTGTTATACAGGGATTACTACTTGACCCATTACAAGTTCCCACTTCAGGCTATACAAACTGTTATACTGTGTTTACCATTTGACCCATTACAAGTTCCCACTTCAGGCTGTACAAACTGTTATACGGTGGTTACCATTTGACCTATTACAAGTTCCCACTTCAGACTATACAAACTGTTATACGATGGTTACCATTTGACCCATTACAAGTTCCCACTTCAGGCTGTACAAACTGTTATACGATGGTTACCATTTGACCCATTACAAGTTCCCACTTCAGGCTATACAGACTGTTATACGATGGTTACCATTTGACCCATTAGAAGTTTCCACTTCAGGCAATACAAACTGTTATACAGGGGTTACCATTTGACCCATAACTTTGTGCACAAAGCAACAGTCGCTTGTTATCTAATTTTCAGATCCACTTTTTTCTTATATCATAGCAATACTTAGGCGTTAAGCTATACTCTTCTGATAATTTAATACAGGCTGCTCTGACGCTAAAGGAGTGGATAACGTTACCATAGCAGTAGTAATGTAGTTTTGCCAGGAACGTCTAAAATCAGCATGACATATTTCAGGTTAGTTCTCGTCACGAAAATGTTGCTTTACATATCACATCTACGCCCTAACCCCAAAACTAAAACATATATGGTCCTGTGTCTTACGAACTATTCGATAATGAATCAGTTATAAGTTTAAACTCCTTTATTTTTTCACAACTTTTAAAAAATTCATACCCAATTTATGCTTTAAACGATTTAAAAATGTTTATAACTCTGAGTACTTCTCTCAGCATAGTCACACCGTGTAGTAAACAGGTATTTTTTTTTGTTTTTGTTTGTTTTAGCGCAAAGGTACTATCTGCGCTCTTTCCATCACATGTAATCAAGCCCCAGGTTCTAGCGTTGTAAATCCGTAAAATTACCGTTGACTCACTTGGGAACAGACAGACATAATTGGCTGTTTTCCATCTTATCTTTTTCAGTTAACAAAACTTTCAAGGATTATTGAAATTCAACATTATTCTTTATATAAAATTAATAGTTAGATATATTAATAGGACACTAAATATGTATTTTTCGTAAAGGTATCATACATTTCTATTTGTAGTATTTAATAAACTGTTAATTTTTTTCTTTTTACTTTCACGGTATTCCACTAAAGACAGGCTACTTAACATTTGCAGCTATAAAATTCTTTACATTTTCACAGCCACATCTGAGCGTTTCTCTAATGACCTTCAATTATACTTTCTACTACCACGTCTACACCTGTGAACGTTTGTGGTAATAACGAGTTGTGTTTACTTTATATCATAATCGCATCAAACAAACTAACGTTGAAAATCTCGTTACATAATTCTACCTAGATAGATGAAGAACGACGGGTACTTTCGTGATCTTAACACATGCACAAACTTCAAGTATTGTAAGCAAACATTAATCGCATCCTTCCGAAGGTACGTTAACTTGTATCTCAACCCTTGTCCTCAATATTATATGACTGGAGGCTTGCTCAAGGTAACGATGTAGTTCACTTAGTGTACCTGGTACACACATCATCACAGCTCTCCTAGCAAATATTTAGGTCTGACTTCAGGCAGTCAGAATGCACAAAAAAAAGCCACATGACATCATCAAGTGCCTAGCTCTAAGACCTATACTTTACGTTTATCCAATGATGAAGGTTAGCCGAATGGTTATCAAACATTCTGACCTTCTTCGGCGTGGAGTACTAGTAAACATAGCTAGTGTTGGAACCTCTACATCTTACTAAGAAAACATCTTTAAAATTATTCCAGCTATCCTGGAGGTTATCAATAGAGATGTTTATTTTTTACTGTGTCTTTTGTATTTTAGACTTTTAAACATAGATTTTAAGATTTCTTTCTCACCAATCTCCAACACTAATGGCAAAAATGTTTCTATTATTCTTATTGTGTTTCTAGCTTTATCAGTAACTTCGAGAAATTACAAAACATGACAAGTCTAGTTTTATCTCAGTATTTTCTGTTCTATAGATGTGTTGGGTAAAGTCTAGTTTTATCTCAGTATTTTCTGTTCTATAGATGTGTTGAGTAAAGTCTAGTTTTATCTCAGTATTTTCTGTTCTATAGATGTGTTGAGTAAAGTATAGTTTTATCTCAATTTTTTCTGTTCTATAGATGTGTTGAGTAAAGTATAGTTTTATCTCAGTATTTTCTGTTCTATAGATGTGTTGGGTAAAGTCTAGTTTTATCTCAGTATTTTCTGTTCTATAGATGTGTTAGGTAAAGTCTGGTTTTACTTCAATGTTTTTTGGTCTTTATCCTAACTTGTTTTCTAACATACGTGTCTGGCTCATGGATTATCTTATTTCATGCATACCATTGTTTTTCGATGTCGATGCTAAGTTTAGGTACGCTTCTTTATGTCTTTACTTATATATTTGGATTTTCTTGTTCGTTTATTCTAATATATTATTAATATTATTTTGTTCTTTAAGTTATTATAGCTACAATTTCAATTGAATTCCTTAGTCTAATTTCATTATGGCCAATTATTTTCATATATTTCTACATGATGATGTTCTAACTTCACCTTTTCTCTTCAACAGGTTTATTTGTGACCCGACTTTAACCTGATCATCTTTATGTTTCTGTCTGCTGCGTTAACTAGGTTTCCTCTTGTTTCTTTCATTATGTTATGTCGATTATGTAGTAAAATCAGGTAAAGAGTAAACTGAACGAGAATGGACTTTTATGCCAAAACATCTTATTATGTGCTGACTTTCTTTACTGAAATCTTATACAAAAAGACATTTGGTTTCGAATTAAAATACGTTTTTATTTGCTAGTAATCAAGTAACACAAGTTTTAATGAGAAGGGGTTCGATGAAGCTTATATTGCTTACAGAGGTTCCATCAGGCTGTTTACGTAGGTTAGTACCTGTTGAAGCCAACCTACATGTAAGACTATTCTGTGGGCGGAATATTTCGTGGTTCTACCAGTATAGAAGACCATGTAAATCACCAAGAAAAAATGTAGGTCAACTCTGTGTCGTAAGAACCGGTTCGTTGAGAGATTGTAGGTTTACCTTCTTCTCGGTCACTAGGGAATCACATCCTGATATAAAACCAGATTCTTGTTGTCATGGTCACTTGTGGGAATGACCAATTTCTGTGTTTAGTTCACTTCAGATGTAACGAACTTGATTTGTTTCTTTGTTGTTTACTTGCTAGATCATGTTTAGTGTTTCTTGCTAGATCACGTTTAGTGTTTACTTGCTAGATCATGTTTAATGTTTACTTGCTAGATCGTGTTTAGTGTTTACTTGCTAGATCGTGTTTAATGTTTACTTGCTAGATCGTGTTTGATGTTTACTTGCTAGATCATGTTTAGTTTTTACTTGCTAGATCGTGTTTAGTGTTTAATTGCTAGATCATGTTTAGTTTTTACTTGCTAGATCGTGTTTAGTGTTTAATTGCTAGATCATGCTAAGTGTTTACTTGCTAGATCGTGTTTAGTGTTTACTTGCTAGATCATGTTTAATGTTTACTTGCTAGATCGTGTTTAGTGTTTACTTGCTAGATCATGCTAAGTGTTTACTTGCTAGATCGTGTTTAGTGTTTACTTGCTAGATCATGTTTAATGTTTACTTGCTAGATCACGTTTAATGTTTACTTGCTAGACCATGTTTAATGTTTACTTGCTAGATCATGTTTAGTGTTTACTTGCTAGATCATGTTTAATGTTTACTTGCTAGATCATGTTTAGTGTTTACTTGCTAGACCATGTTTAATGTTTACTTGCTAGATCATGTTTAGTGTTTACTTGCTAGATCATGTTTAATGTTTGCTTGCTTTTTCTTTCAGCTCTAAAGATGTTTCTATTAACCCACTTTATCAGTCAGAAAGATCTATATATATCTAAACAACAAAGGTAGAAATCAAAATACAGCTCTGTGTACGGATTATAGCATTCACCACGTTTTACTTGCGTCCAAGGTGTGTTAAGACTAATGAAATTATTACGTCTAAAAATTTTAAATCAATTCACGAAACCACCACTAGGACTATTTTTGAATTGTTATTGTTGTTGTTTTTTTCTCCTTCTACTTATCCTTTGATAATACAAAAATAATTGTTGATTTATTCAAATAAATACGCAATGCGCACGCGTAAGTGATGTTTGAAATCAGTCGACGGGTTTTACGAAATAGAAAGTTACTATTAAAATAATCATCAGTTAAATGTATAATAATACTTGGCAAATTAAAAAAGAACAAGGTATCCTTCACCACTGAAATCAATAGTCAATGTTATATATATATTGTTAATTCGTTAATCAATAGGAACTACTTGTGACTGGTTCTTGCTGGGTCAATGTTATATATGTTGTTAATTCGTTAATCAATAAGAACTACTAATGACTGGTTCTTGCTGGGTCAATGTTATATATGTTGTTAATTCGTTAATCAATAGGAACAACTTGTGACTGGTTCTTGTATATATATAACATTGATCCAGCAAGAACCAATCATTAGTAGTTCCTATTGATTAATCAATAGGAACTACTTGTGAATGGTTCTTGCTGGGTCAATGTTATATATGTTGTTAATTCGTTAATCAATATGAACTACTTGTGACTGGTTCCTGTTGGGTCAATGTTATGTATATGTTGTTAATTCGTTAATCAATAGGAACTACTTGTGAATGGTTCTTGCTGGGTCAATGTTATATATGTTGTTAATTCGTTAATCAATAGGAACTACTTGTGACTGTTTCTTGCTGGGTCAATGTTATATATGTTGTTAATTCGTTAATCAATAGGAACTACTTGTGACTGGTTCTAGCTGGGTCAATGTTATATATATGTTGTTAATTCGTTAATCAATAGGAACTACTTGTGACTGGTTCTTGTTGGGTCAATGTTATATATATGTTGTTA
>NW_013669258.1:0-4398 GCF_000517525.1 Limulus polyphemus
ACTCTCTGACACCAATTTGTTATGTCTCCGTTTGTTAATTGATTTTTCCGTAACTTCGTTCCGACGAAACTTTAACGACACAAGTATTTACTTAATAAAACTGGTTTATTCTTTCCAAATAGAACTTTACGATACACTTAATTTCAATATTCGCGCTAAAACAAACACTATAACTAACGAACGTTAACTTCAACAATACCCTGTGACTGCAGTTCAATTACTCAATACCTACACACCCATTACCTTTCCGTCACGTTGTCACCCTCTTTTATAGACCAGACTACCCGATATCTAGTAAATACTAGAGCATTCGCCAAGGTACAGGATAGTTCTAGAAAATAGGTGGCGCCACACCAGTCACGTGACCTCGATGACGCAACAATATTTTTAATATTATGATTTGTTTATTACCCAGAGGGAGAGGTTATTTGCTAGCTAGGGGAGCTGTAGGTATTCGATAATGTAATGATAACGTTGAGTTTGGAAAATTATGATAGGCCTACAATATCTAGAAAACTAAGGAGGAAACTAAAGTTTTTTAACATTCGAACGTAGGTCACAAATACGACGTTATATGAATCATAAAGTTAATTGGGTTAAGAGTTAGTTGAGATCAAAGAAAATTATTGTGCTACTTTGTACAAATAAGTAGATTGTTTGTATGTTAATTCTAGTATTAGTACTATTCTTAAACTAGTTAAAGTAGAATAACGTCATTTGTAGGCCTAAACAATTTACATTTTATACGTCAATCGGAGTAAATAAATTTTGTATTGTCAAGCAGACTGCGCATTGAATTATTTTCGCCAGATAATTCGAAAGAACAAACGTTAAAACAATTGTTATTGTCTCGTTTCTTGCTAAGCTTTCTGATAAAACATGTTTACTGTTTGTCTTGTAAGTTGTAAAAAATACCATACTAAATCTTCTGGTAGAATCTGTTCACCGCGTAATTAAATTTTTGTATTTTTCTAAGCCTTTTGGTAGAAACTTTTCACAGCTTATCTTTGGTCTTGTGTTGCATCTTTCTATCATTTCTAGTAGAACCTGTTAGCCGCTTCATTTTGTTCTTGTTTTAAATTTTGCTAAAATGTATTAAAGAACCTGTACACTGCTATTTTTGTTCTTGTATTGCATTTTGGTAACCTTTATGTAGAACTTGTTCGTTTGGTTTGAATTTCGCACAAAGCTACACGAGGGCTGTCTGTGCTAGCCGTCCCTAATTTAGCAGTGAAAGACTAGAGGGAAGGTAGCTAGTCATCACCACCCACCGCCAACTCTTGGGCTACTCTTTTACCAACGAATAGTGGGACTGACCGTCACATTATAACACCCCCACGACTGAAAGGGCGAGCATGTGTGGTGGGTGGGGATTCGAACCCGCAGATTGCGAGTCGAACGTCCTAACCACCTGGCTATGCCGGGCCTGAACCTCTTCAATGCTTATCTTTAGTCTTGTTTAAGTTAACAAATATTAAGCATACAGATAAATATAATGTTTTGAAGCAACATATTTAAACTATAACCTATCTAGTATAGAGATAAGCACACTGTTTTGATGTGGAGTATGAAGTATCATGTATCAACGTGTATTATGTATCAGATATCGAGTACAGAATTAAATACAGTGTCTTGATGTAGTGTGTAAAGTATCATGTATCAAAGTGTATAATGTATCAGCTATCGAATACAGAATTAAATACGGTGTACTGATGCAACTTTTTAAAGTATCATCAGAGCTAAGTATATTATTATTTTCGTATAATGTGTTTGATATCTCAACACGTTTTCCTAATACAACGTTTTCAGAATATCAGGTATCACCTTTGGAGTTGACTACAGTGACTTGGTGCAACGTTCTTAAAGTACCACGTATCAAGCACAGAAATGAGTGTTTCTTCTCTTTACAAAAGCAGGTATCAAGTCCTAGTTAAGTACAGTTTCAAGATGTAACGTGTTTTTAATGTACAAAGTTGGATATATTATCGTCTGGTTACAATGTGTTTAAAAATAGTGTGTTGTTTATAGAACTACAGTGTCATTTATTTGAAATGTTTAAAAACTGGATTACAAATCATCCAGTAAAAAGTTGAGTATATTGTCGTCGTGCAACACGTTTAAATTGATAGGAATCAACCACAGAATTGAGTATATTGTCAAGTACAGAGTTAAATCAGTGTCTTCATACAACACGTTTCAACCATCGGCTACTAAGTACAGAGCTACGTCTGTTGTTGTAGCGATACAAAGTTTTAAAGTATCAGTTATCGAGTGTATAGTTGAGTATATTGTGCTGATACAACATTTATAAAGTATTAGTGTTGACTACACTGTCATTGATTCAAAATGTTTAAAATATGAGGTATCCAGTAAAGAGTTGAATACAATGTTGTCATTATGCAACTGTGTAAAGTATCAGATATCGAATACAGAGCGAAGTACATTGTAAAGTGTCAGATAACAAGTACAGAGTACAGTATATTATTGTGTTGACACAACGTATGTAAAATATCAGGTAACAAGTATTCAACACAATAATATACTGTACTCTGTACTTGTTACCTGATACTTTACACTCGTTGTATCAACACAATAATATACTGTACTCTGTAGTACATCATAGTGTTGATACAACGTGTGTAAAATGTCAGGTAACAAGTACAGAGTACAGTATATTATTGTGTTGACACAACGTGTGTAAAGTATCAGGTAACAAGTACAGAGTACAGTATATTATTGTGTTGACACAACGTATGTAAAGATTCAGGTAACAAGTACAGAGTACAGTATATTATTGTGTTGACACAACGTATGTAAAGATTCAGGTAACAAGTACAGAGTACAGTATATTATTGTGTTGATACAACGAGTGTAAGGTATCAGGTAACAAGTATAGTATATCATGGTGTTGATACAACGTGTGTAAAATGTCAGGTAACAAGTACAGAGTAGAGTACATCATTGTGTTGATACAACGTGTGTAAAGTGTAAGGTAATAACACAGAGTAGAATATATTATTGTGTTGATACAACGTGTGTACAGTATCAGATGACAAGTACAGTGTAGAGTATACTATTGTATTGATACAACGTGTGTAAAGTGTAAGGTAATAAGCACAGAGTAGAATATATTATTGTATTGATACAACGTGTGTACAGTATCAGATGACAAGTACAGTGTAGAGTATACTATTGTATTGATACAACGTGTGTATAATTTTAGTTAACAAATACAGTGTAGAGTATAATATTGTGTTGATACAATATGTTTAATTTATGGAGAATTAAACCCATATAAAATAATATTAGATAGGTATGTCAACATAAATATGATTATGAACAAGTAAACCAGTTCCACTGTTTAAAACATATCTTTGGAGTACACGTTTTGTAGTGTGTACTGTTAGTACCATTGTTTTACATACAGTGCTGTAACATGTGGTAAGTTCTTGTTTTATTCTCTTTCAAAGGAGAACGTCTGTTTATTCATTTATATACTTAAATATATCTCAGAAGATTATGAACTTTTCTCTGTTGTTATTTTTATTTCTAGTTAATGCACGTACTGATAATTCTTTACTGAATAAGAAATGTG
Organism: Limulus polyphemus; assembly: GCF_000517525.1. NCBI lineage: Eukaryota > Metazoa > Arthropoda > Merostomata > Xiphosura > Limulidae > Limulus > Limulus polyphemus. The sequence continues at coordinate 3,596 of NW_013669258.1, forward strand.
GTAACGCAGCGCCCTCTTTTATTTACATATGATACTTTTATTCTATATAGAATACAAATTACACTAAACCTTTGTGAAATAAAAATCACAAATGTATAAACGAATTACTTTCAACCTGTCAATCATCTGAGGAACAGAAAGCAATGATGCTCAATTGTTTACAAACGTTCGTTTCCAGTTTCCTTTATTTTTACAAAACTACAAACATCGAAGACATCACAATTCCTCCAATAAGTCGTTTCTAGAACATGTTTGTGTATTATCAATGTATATTTAAATGCTACATGTTACTCAATTGGTATGAAGACAAGATATCCAGGGCCTTCTTCCTTTACTTATGATACACCAAGAAACCCAGGATCTTTTTCCTTCACTCACGATACACCAAGAAACCCAGGATCCTTTTCCTTCACTTATGATACACCAAGAAACCCAGGATCTTTTTCCTTCACTCATGATACACCAAGAAACTCAGGATCTTTTTCCTTCACTCATGATACACCAAGAAACCCAGGATCTTTTTCCTTCACTTATGATACATCAAGAAACCCAGAATCTTTTTCCTTCACTCATGATACACCAAGAAACCCAGGATCTTTTCCTTCACTCATGATACACCAAGAAACCCAGGATCCTTTTCCTTCACTTATGATACATCAAGAAACCCAGAATCTTTTTCCTTCACTCATGATACACCAAGAAACCCAGGATCTTTTTCCTTCACTCATGATACACCAAGAAACTCAGGATCTTTTTCCTTCACTCATGATACACCAAGAAACTCAGGATCTTTTTCCTTCACT